>NC_048231.1:21427328-21525586 GCF_002007445.2 Ailuropoda melanoleuca | reverse complement strand
GGGGGGGGGGCGCCTGGGTGGCTCAGTCAGTTAAGCCTCCCACTCTCAATTTCAGCTCAGGTCATGATCTCAGGGTTGTGAGATCAAGCCCCACATGGGGCTCCGCCCTCAGAGGGGAGTCTGCTGGAGATTCTCTCTCTCTCTCTCTCTTTTTCCCTTCCCCTGCTTACGCACGCTCTCTCTCTCTCTCAAATAAATTAATTAATTAATTTTTCAAAAAAAGAAGGAAAGAAAAGAGAAGAGAAGTTGTGTTTGGGTATAGTGCCTCCCACTGGGGAAGAAGAAGCCTTTTTCCAAGAGCGAGGAGCTTCTAGGATCATTCGCCAGACAGTCGGCTCTCTCTTCCACAGAAGTCGCCCAGCCCCCAGCTCTGATCCCTCTGGCTCCACCCCCCACACACACTGAATCCTTTCCGTCTTTACATAGCTATCTTCTCGGTGCCCGACGCAGGGCCTGGCATCAAAAGAGAGAGAGAGATTTGCGGAAAAAGTGAAGAATCCGCTTTATAACAACACGGACAGCCTGGGACGGCAATCTGGATGTCCCACTCTCTCTCAAACACGTTGGGAACAGGGAGGTGAGCGGTGCTGTGAGCGGGCTGTTCCGACTCCCTCCCGCCCTCCTCCTCTTAGCCAAGCCTCCTTTCTGCTCCGGGGCTGTGCTCTACCTCATTAATGTTAATATCTTATCTAACCTCCCCGCGGCTCGCCCTGTGATGGCACTTCCATTCCACTGCCTAATCGCTCTTACTCTTCATCTTTCAAAGTGTCCACCCTAAACTCTCTCCTCTAGCTGCAGGCCATTTCATGCCTCTTCTGAGACTTAATCATCTTTCTCTTTGCCTGATTTAGCTCGGAGAAGTGGACTGCAAAATGCAGAAGGGCTTTAGGAAATAAAGGAGAAATCCCGTAGTGGGCGCATTCCTACCAGCAGTAAAACGTTCCTCCATCACTTATCTCCCTTCCCACCGGGAGCCTAGGTCCTCCTGGAGGAGGATTTGAGGTCCAGTCACCGGCAGGGGAATGAGTAGATCTGCCCGCCAACGTGATCCCGGAATAAAATCAGAGCTAAGAACTTGCAATTTCTTCTAAGCACCTGCACTGCCAGCAAAAGTACCAGTGCTTTTTTATCCAGGCCACCCTCTCTTCAGGTCAATAAGCAGAGGAGATCTCAGATTTAAGGGCCCTTTTGGGTAGAGTTAAGACCACAAGAGAAGCATAAGGAGGTGAGAGAGTTAAGCCCTGGAGTCGGCAGGCATTTAGACCTCAAATGTTTGTAGATATAATACAGGAGCATTCAGCATCCTCAGGCTGCCGCTATTTGAGTCCGCGGAAAACTATGAAGCAAACCATCAAAATAGGACCAAGGCCATTACCACAACCCAGGTGCCACCATTACCAAGCACTTCGAGGCACCCGGGGGCATTGGACAATGGCGCTGAGTAGGGAAAGCAATCAGCTGTGAAAATTTCAGTCTGGGAACAACTTCAGATTGCTCACCCTCTGATTAACTGCTCAGAAATCGGAGTTCTGACTTTATATTCCATCCCTCACTCTGAGTCATGATTGCCCTGTAAAATGTCCTTATCAGGCACAAGGGGAAAAAATTAATAAGCTCAAGGAATGATTGGGCTCGCTTTAGTCAAAGAAAGAAGGTAAGAAAATAATTTCCCTGATAAAACTATTAAGGTCAAGGTGGGGATTGGAGAGCAGATATCGACATTCCTAATGATACTCAAAATGCATAGTCTCGAGAAGAGAGGTAAGAAGTCTGGCAAGAAGCAGTAGAGGGAAGGGGGCAGAGGGAACGGAGGTACTCAGCAAATAAACAGTGATTCTCATTTTTGTCTAACAAGTCCATGTCAATAATCTTGATAAACTGCGATTAGGAGGAGATCGTGGGCATATGCTGTGACTACTGTATTTATTCTTGTTTTTTCCTTTCCCAAAGAACACTAAAGGCAATCCTCTGAACTCGCCTTCGAGAAAGGCAACATAAAAAGGCAATTTCAGAGCAGCAGGGCAGGGCTGCTAACATCTGATAGACAGACTGAATGCATTTTATCTTATCAGTGCCTCTCACTCCGCTCCTCATTTTCCTTTATTCCCCAATGCGGCCATCTCTCACTCTTCCTCAACTCTGGTTCTCGCCTCTGGTTCCCGCCTCACTCATGGAAGATTATAACAGAAAAACACGTTTTTTATTAAAGTCATATACAAAGCATCCCTGTGTCCCTGGACCTTCCGGCAGGTGTATATATTGGTTTGCTTTGTTTAGGAAAAGAAACCGGTGGCATATTTTGTTCCGTATCTGGACACCAAGATAATTAAACCGAGCATCTTCCTGTCCATTGCTTACACAGGAACCATGATAATCAGCATGACTTGTTTTTCTTCTTCAGGCTCTTTGAATGAACACATTTCAAAATTGTGTCCCAAGAATATTATCTTCCGTAGAAAGATATTCCAATATGAACAAAACTCAACAAAGTTGAGAAAAGAAATGAAAACTGTAGCCAAGGTGCTTCAGAAGAAATTGAACTCAGGAAATAATGAAATTATCCAAATAATTCTGTCCAGTGAATAAATCGGGGTGGGGCAAGATGCAAGAAAATGCTTTATGGGTTATCTGAGTTAGCTGTATACATCAATCAAATTCAAGGGAGAGAGAAGGAGAGAGAGAGAACTGATTATTATCAAATTAATAAACTGAGCCTAGGGATACATGTATTTTCCAATTCTTTCTTCAAACCAAGGGTCATCTTCATTGATCCCTGCCACAGCCATGACTACATGACAGCAGAGTAAAGCAATATTTTATTCGGCAGGATGAAGATGGATACCATGCTATTGTTCCCTACCTTATTCTCAGAGATGATGGGAGAAGAGAAAGGGTACAGCACAAATGTTAAGAGCACAGGTTTGGATCAGACCACTGAGACTCAAATTCCAGCTCTGCCATTTACTGGATTTGTCAACATGGACTTTGTAAGGTCACCTTTGCAAGCCTTAGTTCTGCACACATGACATTAGATAGTAATAGTTCCCATCTCCTAAGGTGTGGTAAGAATTAAATAATTGATCAGTCCATGAAAAGTCTTTGCAGAGCTGCTGGAGCACACACACGTGCACACACACTCACCACCACTCGAGGAGTGCCAGCTGCCATTTCTATCATTATTAGTGCTTCTCTGGGTAAACATCTTGGTGAAAATAACATAATGAGGGCCAACTGAATAAACGGATTATCACAAAGAGAGCAGAAATGTCCATCTATACAGAGTGTATGCATTTACTAAAGGTGAATAGGGTTTTTCAGATTTAAGGCACAGATAGGTATGTATATCACTATGAACATTTTTTTTCTCCATAAATTTGTTGAACAACTAATTCCTTCTAACAAATCCACCATGTACAAAAACAGATCATTTTGCAACATTATCAGGTAATGACCCATTTGTGGCATCAGCGAATTTTCCAAGTGTGAAGAGGTGGACTGATAGGCAGGGAGGCCGGGGGTAGAAGTAGAGATTTGGTGGGCTGGGGGTGGTGGGGAGAGTGAAGAGCAGGGCTGGATGGGGGAGGATAGTTTTAATGGAAATCATTTTTTAAGGCAATAAATACATGGGTTCTAAACTGTAACCTTTTCTGAATGACATGTCACCAATATCAAAATGAGCTCTTGCTCCATGCTGGCTCCTATTTTCCCTAAATAGAAATGTTCTCGCTGCACAGTACAGTATAGTACAAAGAACTCTCGGCCTCTAACTGCTACCCTTTTTTAAATACTTATTTCAGCATCATGTGGTTCTCCTATGTCCCCCCAGCCTCTGAGTCTCATATGTTTGTTGTTTATTTATTACATAGACAGGCTTTATTGGCAATCCTGTGTCAGGGACTGTGCAGAGAATGCAACGATAAATAAGACACCAACTAACTGCCCTAAAGGAGATCGCAGTCTAAAGGAATATACAAACATCGGTTATTATATCTTACGCTACATAATGTGTGTGCTTCTTCCTCGTTTCCTCCCCATCACCCCTATCTCCTTCCCCCTTCTGCTGAAGGCAAGGGAACCAATTAGCCAAGCTGGTTAAAATTATATTTTTAGTGGAAGCAAGCACATTCTGAGTCAGGGGTTCTCCTTTTAGTAAAATTCATGAAATTTATTTTTAATGACCTTGAAGCATCTAGTTCAGCTGTTTAGAAGCCATTTGTTTTAGTTTATTATTTTCTCTAGTGTTCCAAATAGATGAGGTTGTCAGAGAAATGACCTCTGGATAAGTGAGAAATTCATGTATTATAGTAAATAAAAGCCTATGCAGTTAGCCAACACTTCCAAATGAGACTATATCAGAAAGGGCGAATACTAAGCAACGTTTGCGGTCTTTCTGTAATAGCTTTGGCAACAAAGACTGTCCTTCAAATTCTCACTTTAAAAATTGGTATCTAAGTATAGAACAGTCATTTGTCCCAGATCACACACACATACATTTTTAAACATTAGCATTTGAGGGAAAATAAAAGGAAGTATTACTTCAAACAACAAGAATATCATATTAACTCATCACCCCCAGAGGCTGCATGGGCTGCACATAAAAATAGGTTAAAAAACAACTTGGGGACAGAAGGCAGGATGGCAATGAGGCTAAGGTTTTCGATGTCTCCAAAACAAACACAAACAAAAATGGACAATGCAATTAAAATGCCAAACAAAAAATCTCCATAAATATTTTTAAAAATCTTTTTTCTCATTTTAAAATGACTCTTTAAAAATAATTGGGTCTTTAAAGCAAAAATAGTGATAATAAACTGTAAGGTTTATAACATAGGTAGAAGTAAAATATGGGATATAATAGCACAAACGATAGATGGGAAAATCTAGAAGTATACTAGTGTAACATTTATCGCATAAGCTACCATAATATTTTTTGAAGGTAGATTGTAATGAGTCAAAGATGTATATTGTAAATCCTAGAGCAATCACTAAAAATTAAAACATAAAGGAATCCCTAATAAGCCAGTAGTGGAGATAAAACGGAAGCAGAGAAAATGCTCAGTCAATACCTCAAAGATAAGAAAAGAAGTCAAAGGGAACAAAGAAAGGGTGGAACAAATAGAAAACAAATAGCAAATATTAAATTTAAATCCAACCAGATCAATAAGTGAGCTAAAAAAAAAAATCAAGATCCAGCTATATTGCTATATACAAGATATCCACTTTAAATATAAAGATATAGACAGTTTAAAGGTAAAAGGATGAAAAATATATGCCGTGCAGATGCTGGGATGGTTATATTAATACCAGATGAAGCAGACTCCGGAACAAGCAATATACCAGGATAAAGAGGAACATTTTGAGGGTGAAAAGAAAACATAAGAGTCCTAAATGTACCCATTTTTAATCTACGAAATAACAGAGTTTAAAATATATGAAAAAAATCTTATACAACTGAAAAGAGATACAGACAAATAACTACACTGGATCAATACTCCTCTCTCTATGAGTCATAAAACAACAACAAAAACTCTGTAGGAATATGGAAGATTTGAACAACACTATGAACCAACTTAACCTAATTGCCATTTATAGAAACTCACTTCTAGGACAGCAAATTATACATTTGTCTCAAATGCGCCAGGGAAAATCAGCATGAGAAACTCCATTTGGGGCTGGAAAAAAGTCTCAATAAATTGAAGGAATGAAACCATATAGAAGAGATTATCGGGCCCCATTAGAACTGAACTAAAATTCAATAACAAAAAGATATCTGGAAAATCCCCAAATATTTGGAAATAAAGCAACACACTTCTAAAGAACCATAAGGGAAAGAAGAAATCACAAGGAAAATTAGAATATTTAGAACTGAATGAAAATAAAAACATAGTTTATCAAAATTTCAGGGATACAGCTAAAACGGTCCTTAGAGGAAAATTTATAGCATGAGATGCTTGTATTATAAAAGATAACTAGTCTAAAGCCAATGAATCAAACTTAACCATAGGAAACTAGAAGAGGAGCAAATTAAATCCAAATTAAGCAAAGAAGGGAAATAACAAAACATGGAAATCAATGAAATAGAATGAGAAAAAATATATAGAATCAATGAATCTAAAAGCTGCTTCCTTGATAAATTCAATAAGACTGATAAATGTTTAGCATGACTGATCAAGAAACATAAAAGAGGGTTAGGGGAGAAAAAACACAAGGAATATTCCCTACCCCCAGAGTAAGCATCCTCAAAATGTATATCCAGCAATGTTTTAGAATTGCTAGGAACCAGTGACTGCTGGTTGCCACCCATTTTTCTCTCCAAATGAGAATGTTTATTGAAGCCATCCTGCTCCTGTCCTATCAAAATATGCTTAGGGGAAAGAAATAAACAGATAAATCATCTTTTCATTGTGGGGTTTGGAGTTGTTTGTTTGTTTCTTATTTGGTGTTTGGTTTTGATTATAATTTTCCCAATGAAGAATCACATCTGGAAATGATGAAACATGATCACAAAATCCCAGACTTTGCGCCAAGAACATGATTGAATGGGACTTTGGGGGTATCTATTTTGGGAAAGGTGAGTACATTTCCATGTACAAAGAAAATGGAGGACAACTACATAAGTTGCATTATTTTCCCCAAGTATTTACTACTGGCTGTCTCAGTATATAATCTTCTTCAGGGAAGTACGCCCATAAGGATATATAACCTGTTGCCATGAGGAGGGAGGTGTATTTCCCACCAGAGTTCAGCTTATAATTATCTGGTTCGTTACTGAAAGTCACTGAATATACCACTCCCACAACTAAGGGCATAGCACGGTTTTGCATGACCCCAAGCCTATGCCATTTGGGAGCCATATTTGAGATAAGAACACAAAATTATAAAGTTAGGAATAAATACTTACTTAAAACTAAAAGAGAAGTAAAAAAAAGTCACAAATGTTAAAAAGTTAACAAATGCATCAAACATCACAAAATCCAGAAAAATGCATGGTATTTTTTTTAATTTACCAGCCTGATACATATCCATGACAATTTTTCCTACATTATTTTGGCTTCACACTCTGACTGCCTCTTCATGAGACAATGATTTTGTTAAGAAGAAAAAGAGGAGGAGGAGGAGAATAAGAGGAGGAGAAAGAAGGAGAAGATAAGTTCCTTCCTAAAGAAAGAAAAAAATGACTTCTTCTTTCCTTAAACACATGGTTGATCAAAATTTGTGTTTTAACTATGGCTAGTTTAGAAAAGTTTTTTTCTACCTCACAACTCCTTATGACTAATTTTTTACAGTGACTAGTCATAAATACTTTGGATTTATGACACTAATTTGTTATTGATATCCTTGCTGTAACAGTCAAGTGAAGGTGTTATGTTGGATCCTGGTGTTATGATGATGGTGAATTGGCACATTGGGTAGAAGGAATCCTGCTAGAATGGCATTTCTACCCTGGGAGACAGCTAGCAGTAATTTATGTGCAGAATGATGGGAAACTACATTAAATACATCCTACTAAATTCAAACTAAATGCATATTAAATTCAGTCTCCCCTGGACAAAAGTGTTCTTACTGAGAACTTTTGAACCAGCAATTCTATTTCTAGGCATCTATCCCAAACACACAGAGGAGAAATTATTAAATAATTTCTGTGAAAGACTATTATTTGTAATAGAAAAAGACTGTAGACAATTCAATTGTCCCTAATAGGAGATCGGTTTAATAACATATGGTACATTCACAAATGGAACACTATGTACCCTATAACAAGGAATAAAGAAATCTCTATATACTGTCGTGCAGTGATCTCCCAGATATGTTAAGAGAAAAATGCAAGCTTTAAATAGTGTGAATGGCATACTCTATTTTATGTAAGGAAAAGAGTGGTATCGAGAGAGAGAGATTCCATAAACTTAGATACACATATCAAAGTTTTTAAGGATGAAATAATACCAGATCTGGGGTTGGCTTTACAACAGTCTTGTATCTGTACATGGGAGAAGGCCAGGGGAGGGAGAAGGAGGAATAAAGTGGTCGAAACTATAGATGAACATAAACTTTGACCTAGTATTGTCTTAATCCTACAGACAAGCAAATGTATAAATATATATCGACAAAGATGTCCAATGCAGCATTGCTTGTAATAACAAAACAAAACTGAAAACAGCTTAAATTTCCCTTAATAGAGGACTAGTTCAATTAATTAGACTACATACAAATAGTGTATTTCATGCCCTTATCAGGAATAATACTCTCGGGCCCAGACAAGTTCCCTGATGAGTTTCAAGGGTCATCTCACACAGCAAGTAGATTCTCAGAGAAAAAACATCTCTATTTTATACCCTAGAGAGTGACATCGTCTACATGGCATTCTCCAGACAGCCGTGCCTCATATAACCATGGATTATAAATTTGTTTACCATAAGCAATCCTAATCCAGGGATGTCCTACTCAAACATTCCACAGATACTCTCTAGCTAATAAGTATTATTAGCCTATTGCCCAGAGGTCTAGTTGTCATGCTTATAAGGCGATGTGGTTGAATCATCAGCTTAAGTTTCTTTTTCCTGGGTGTGTCCTCCCCAGTAACAAAGGCATGTTTGATCACAGGTTCCCCTATACACATACATGCTTAGGTATGCATGAAACAGTTCTGGGATACGTACAGAAAGTTTTTAATGATGGTTCTATCTGAGAAGTAGGCCTAGGGAATAAAATGGGAGGAAAAGGAAATTTTTACTTTTCTTCTATAGTCATCTTAACTATTTGACTTTTTTTAATAGCACGAATATTGCCTTTAATATTCTCCCAATTTATTAATTTTTAAAGAAACAATTTGTATAAATTAATGGATGAATAAATCCATGATGGGTAGTTTAGAGAAGTTGGAAGATATCTGGAGAGAATTCCTAATATTTTAAGGTAAACCAGCATCCCGGTCGTAATGCATCTTTGGTACCATCAGGAATACAGCCCTAACAGTTTGACCTCGGGTTTGATCCACTGTCGCACATCAGGCCCTTGACAATTTCAGAGCCCCAGTATCCTTATACATAAAAATGTAAGAAAGGTCACCTACCTCATAAAATTGTTGTGAAAATTCAGAGAAACAATATTTGAAACAGAGTAGGTACTCAGTAAATAGTGTTTATATCATTAATTATATTCCAGCTAAAGCCAGGCAAACTGCTCAGCAGTCATTTTCACATTGCTGTCCTAATTAGCATTCTTTCCACAAAGACCAGCAGGCATGGAAGCCAGCGCTGGCCTTCTCACCTCTGAAATCCAGTAGTGGAATTCCACCAAAATCTGGAATAAAATTAAACTTGATGAGTTTCCTCTCTTCTCTTTCCTTTGTATCAACCACTGCCAATAGCCCTCATCACAAAGGCTTCCAAAACCTTTCCGAACTGAGCAAGCAAACTCCCGCAGATGTGAGGATGATGGTGGCAGGGATCTGGAGTTCAAACACAGGACTTTGCCACGCTGGGGGGTGGGGGTGGGGGCGGGGAGAACCCTCAGGCAGAATCACAGCCACTGCCCAAAGACTCAGAAAACAATCACTGAGGGAGCAGACAAGGCATGTTTCTTTCTCCAGGTGCTTCTCTTTTCACTGACAGAGGAAAGAACCATTTTGCCAGTCAAGCAGAACTTTGGCTCAGCGGAACACTTCACGATGTCTGCCTACAAGTCTCTCTCAAGGCCCCGCACAACTAGGGTGGAAACATTCAGGTGGTGGGGCTGAGCAAGAAGAAAGGAGTGGTGGGGGAAGGGTGGGAGGAGGGAGAGGGGGGCAGGGATTAAATGCTTTAGCTTCAAGCGCTTTATTCCTTTGCTGAGAATAAATACAAAACTGAGCTGCCTTCAGAGCTGTTGATCCAAAGCCCCTTAACACTTAGAGTCTTCTCCATTTAATAAACAAGGTATTTAAAACAAAATTCACTTAAGGAGCACTTGGAAGTAAGAATGGACAGGACTGTTTGGGTGGTTTTCTTTTCAAGTGGAGTCATTTCTTTTCTGAAAGCTACGAACTCACCAACAATAGCTGTCTGTGGCATCAATTGAATAAATTCATGTCTTCCTTGTTTTTCTCTAACGAACCTTCTGGAATCTTACACTCCAACTGACAAGGCATCTCTTCCTATGCACTGCAAGCTCGTAACATACACACACCACCATGAGTGCAGGACCAGCTTTTTATCATCAGGGATAAATATTTCCCAACAGGAAGGTCTCTGCTAGAAACTTTGATGCTAAATGTGGAAATCATACACGAGGCAGAGATTTGAGTTCCAGGGATTTGGGAGAGGATATGGGGTGGAGGACAGAGGGAAGGAAGCTGTTGATAGCATAATGAAGTCTAGAAAACAGGCCTTCAGATCACGAAACCATGTGTTCAAGTCTCAGTTCCTCCAATGGCTGTCTCTTTGACAGAAACAAAAAAAAATTACTGAACCTCACTAACCTCTCTTTCCTCATCTGTAAAATGGACCTTAGAAACATGCTTAACAAGGGCAACTAGTATCGGAGCATCTGGGTGGCTCAGTTGGTTAAGCATCCAACCCTTGGTTTCAGCTTAGGTCATGATCTCAGGGGTCTTGAGATTGAGCCCCCATTCGAGCTCCGTGCTCAGCGGGGAGTCTGCTTGAGAGTCTCTCCCTCTGCCCCTCCCCCAAGTTGTGTGCTCTCTCTCTCTTTCTCTCAAATAAATAAATAACTAAAATCTTTTTTAAAAAGGTAACTAGTATTAACAGTTATTAAAATTTTAAATGAAATATTATTTAAAATAAAATAAAAGGGCTTATAAACATTAAAACACATGCTCAGCAATCTTAAAGAAAGAGATTCGATGAAGGACAGAAGGAAAGAAGAAAGCAAGAGAAAGAGGGAGGGTAGGAAGGGTGGAAGGCACAGAGGTGATCCTGGAAGGAGGGAGCCTCCAGATATGTTCTCGACTCAGGCACTGTATGCTCTGGGTCTTGGGGAAAAAAGAAAACAACACACATACACACACACACACACACACACACACACACACACAACACAGAAAAGGAAAAAAGAAAAAAAACAGGAAAAGAAAAGCACATTTCCTCCAGTAACATATAAAACGTTGAACTCCTGTCTCTGTCTCTAGATTTATATGTGACAAATAATGCTACCTCCCTCTCTTCCTCCAGTCTGACCACTCAACTTTAAATAATTCCTTCAATTTGGCAGGCTCAAGTTTTCCCTATTTGGGAGAAAAATGAAGCCCCAAATAAGCAATATTTCCATGCCTCCCCATTCCTGCTCCATGACGCCAACCCACAAAGGGTTTTTTTTCTCAACCACCATCCCTACTTTGAAGGAAGTTATGAGGAGAAAGACTGACATCACAATTCCCAGACTTGCTTAGAAGAAAAGGTTGCAGTGAGGAAACATGGGGGTGTATGGGATGGAGAGGAATTAAAAGTCCTTGTAGAGATGAGCTGTATGGGGGACCTTGCCAGGAAGAAGTGATCAAGCAATTCAAAAATATCTGCAAGGGGGGAGGAGTTAAGATGGCGGAGGAGTAGGGGACCCCTTTTTCAGCCGGTTCCCTGAGTTTAGCTGGATAGGTACCAGACCAGCACGAACATCCACGGAATCAGCCTGGGACACAGGAAGATACATCTGGATCTCTACAAATGAACATCTCCAGTGCTGAGTATTGAGGTACGAAGCGGGGAGCTGTGAAACTGCGCACAGATATCGGAAGATAAACAGAAGGGGGAGGGAGCCACCGTGTCAGGGCCCCGGGAAATGGTAGCCACCTGCACGGGTAGCAGGCGGACCGCGGACCCGCACCCTTGAGACAGCAGATTGAGACCGTGAGCCAGGAGTGCGCGCTACCAAGCATCTCACGGAACTCTGGAACTCTGGTGTGCTCACTGGATCCAGACTGAGACCGGGAGCTCCAGGAGCGCGCACGGGGCAGCTGGCAGCTGGCAGGCCACCTGCACAGAGGAGCAGGCGGACTCACGGACAGCACCCGCGAGACAGCAGACTGAGACCGGGAGCTCCAGGAGTGCACGTGGGGCAGCTGGCGAATGGCGGCTGGTGGGGTTAGAAGCACAAAGGAGAGAGACGCGCCGGCCCTGGAAGTAAGGGCTGGGACGCCGGGTGTGGGGCGCGCAGCCCGGGATGCTGCAGGGTTGAGCAGCACCAACAGAAACAGAGTTAAAGTGGCCAGAACATCAGTGGAGAACGATCCGCGATCCCTCTGTTCTGAGACAGAGGCTGAATTTCGGCTGCTGCTGCTCTGACTCTAGGAGGAGGCAAAGCAGACCGCCAGAGAACAAAAGCCCGGAAATACCGGCTCACAGGGTGCCCATCCCCATCACCCCTCGCAGGGGACATGTAGATTCTACCCAAACAGGGTTTCCTTAGTATCGGCGCAGCAGGCTCCGCCCCCAGAAGGCAGGCTGAAAAATCAAGAAGCCCACAACCTGGGGCGCCTGAGTGGCGCAGTCATTAAGCACCTGTCTCCACTGGGAGCCTGCTTCTTCCTCTCTCACTCCCCTGCTTGGGTTCCCTTTCTTGCTGACTGTCTCTCTCTCTCAAATAAATAAATAAAATCTCTAAAGAAGGAGCCCACATCCCTAAGATCTCTATAAAACAAGGGCGCACGGCCTGGGTCCCAGTCAATAATTTGGGCTCTGGACAACCCCGCAATCTCTCATCAGAATGACGAGAAGGAGAAGTCCCCCCCAGCAAAGAAAAGATAATGAGTATGTGGCCTCTGCCACAGAATTAATACATATGGATGTATCCAAATTATCAGAAATGGAATTCAGAGCAACAATGGTCAAGATGATGAGTAGACTTGAAAAAAGTATTAACGAAAATGTTACTGAGAATATAGAATCCCTAAGGGCAGAAATGAGAAAGAATCTGACAGAAATTAAAAATTCTATGAGCCAAATGCAGTCAAAAATAGAGGCTCTGATGGCCAGGGTCACCGAGGCAAAGGAACGCATTAGTGAATTGGAGGATGGGTTAGTAGAAGAAAAAACGAAAATAGAAGCTGGTCTTAAAAAAATCCACGCCCACGAATGTAGATTACGGGAGATTACTGACTCTATGAAACGATCCAATGTCAGAATCATCGGCATCCCTGAAGGGGTGGAGAAAAACAGAGGTCTAGAAGAGATATTTGAACAAATTGTAGCTGAAAACTTCCCTAATCTAGCAAGGGAAACAAGCATTCGTGTCCAAGAGGCAGAGAAGACCCCATCCAAGCCCAACCATGACAAACCTATGCCACGTCACGTCATAGTGCAATTCGTAAATATTAGATCCAAGGATACAGTATTGAAAGCGGCCAGGGCAAAGAAATTTCTCACGTACCAAGGCAAAGGTATCAGGATTACGTCAGACCTGTCTACAGAGACCTGGAATGAGAGAAAGGCTTGGGGGGGCATTTTTAAAGCTCTTTCAGAGAAAAACATGCAGCCAAGGATCCTTTATCCAGCAAAGCTGTCATTCAGAATTGATGGAGAAATAAAGACGTTCCAAAATCGCCAATCATTAACCAATTTCGTAACCACGAAACCAGCCCTACAGGAGATATTAAGGGGGGCTCTATAAAGGTAAAAAGGCCCCAAGAGTGATACAGAGCAGCAAGTCACAACCGATACAAAGACTTTAAAGAGAAATGGCATCATTAAAATCATATCTGTCAATAATCCGTCTCAACGTGAACGGCTTGAATGCTCCCATAAAACACCACACGGTTGCAGATTGGATAAAAAGACATGACCCATCCATTTGCTGTCTACAAGAGACTCATTTTGAACCCAAAGATGCATTCAGACTTAGAGTAAGGGGATGGAGTACCATCTTCCACGCAAATGGACCTCAAAAGAAAGCTGGAGTAGCAATTCTCATATCAGATAGACTGGATTTTAAACTAGAGGCCATAGAGAGAGATACAGAAGGGCACTATATTATTCTTAAAGGAAGTATTCAACAAGTGGATATGACAATTATTAATATATATGCCCCCAACAGGGGAGCAGCAAGATACACAAGCCAACTCTTAACCAAAATAAAGAGACATATAGATAAGAACACAGTAATAGTAGGGGACCTCAACACCCCACTATCAGAAATAGACAGAACACCCTGGCAAAAACTAAGCAAAGAATCAAAGGCTTTGAATGCCATACTCGACGAGTTGGACCTCATAGATATATATAGAACACTACACCCCAGAACCAAAGAATACTCATTCTATTCAAATGCCCATGGAACATTCTCAAGAATAGATCATGCTCTGGGACACAAAACAGGTCTCAGCCAATACCAAAAGATTGAAATTATCCCCTGCATATTCTCAGACCACAACGCTCTGAAATTGGAACTCAACCACAAGGAAAAACCTGGAAGAAACTCAAACACTTGGAGGCTAAGAACCATCCTGCTCAAGAATGACTCGATAAACCAGGAAATCAAAAAACAAATTAAACAATTTATGGAGACCAACGAGAATGAATACACAACGGTCCAAAACCTATGGGATACTGCAAAGGCAGTCCTAAGGGGGAAATACATAGCCATCCAAGCCTCACTCAAAAGAATAGAAAAATCTAAAATGCAGTTTCTATATTCTCACCTCAAGAAACTGGAACAGCAACAGAGGGACAGGCCTAACCCACTGACAAGGAAGGAGTTGACCAAGATTAGAGCAGAAATNTACAATAACACCAAAAACCATGCGTTACCTTGGAATTAACTTAACCAGAGACGTAAAGGACCTATATGCTAGAAACTATAGATCACTTTTGAAAGATATTGAGGAAGACATAAAAAGATGGAAAAATATTCCATGCTCATGGATTGGAAGAATTAACATAGTTAAAATGTCCATACTACCCAGAGCAATCTACACTTTCAATGCTATCCCGATCAAAATACCGAGGACATTTTTCAAAGAACTGGAACAAATAGTCCTTAAATTTGTATGGAACCAGAAAAGGCCCCGAATCTCCAAGGAACTGTTGAAAAGGAAAAACAAAGCTGGGGGCATCACAATGCCGGATTTCGAGCTGTACTACAAAGCTGTGATCACAAAGACAGCATGGTACTGGCACAAAAACAGACACATCGACCAATGGAACAGAATAGAGAACCCAGAAATGGACCCTCGGCTCTTTGGGCAACTAATCTTTGATAAAGCAGGAAAAAACATCCGGTGGAAAAAAGACAGTCTCTTCAATAAATGGTGCTGGGAAAATTGGACAGCTACATGCAAAAGAATGAAACTTGACCACTCTCTCACACCATACACAAAAATAAACTCCAAATGGATGAAAGACCTCAATGTGAGACAGGAATCCATCAAAATTCTAGAGGAGAACATAGGCAACAACTTCTATGACATCGGCCAGAGCAACCTTTTTCACGACACATCTCCAAAGGCAAGAGAAATAAAAGATAAAATGAACTTATGGGACTTTATCAGGATAAAGAGCTTCTGCACAGCCAAGGAAACAGTCAAAAAAACTAAGAGACAGCCCACGGAATGGGAGAATATATTTGCAAAGGACACCACAGATAAAGGACTGGTATCCAAGATCTACAAAGAACTTCTCAAACTCAATACACGAGAAACAAATAAACAAATCATAAAATGGGCAGAAGATATGAACAGACACTTTTCCAATGAAGACATACAAATGGCTAACAGACACATGAAAAAATGTTCAAAATCATTAGCCATCAGGGAAATTCAAATCAAAACCACACTGAGATACCACCTTACGCCAGTTAGAATGGCAAAGATAGACAAGGCAAGAAACAACAATTGTTGGAGAGGATGTGGAGAAAGGGGATCCCTCCTACATTGTTGGTGGGAATGCAAGTTGGTACAGCCACTCTGGAAAACAGTGTGGAGGTCCCTTAAAAAGTTAAAAATTGAACTACCCTATGACCCAGCCATTGCACTACTGGGTGTTTACCCCAAAGATACAGACGTAGTAAAGAGAAGGGCCATATGCACCCCAATGTTCATAGCTGCATTGTCCACAATAGCCAAATCATGGAAGGAGCCGAGATGCCCTTCAACAGATGACTGGATTAAGAAGCTGTGGTCCATATATACAATGGAATATTACTCAGCTATCAGAAAGAACGAATTCTCAACATTTGCTGCAACATGGACGGCACTGGAGGAGATAATGCTAAGTGAAATAAGTCAAGCAGAGAAAGACAATTATCATATGATTTCTCTCATCTATGGAACATAAGAACTAGGATGATCGGTAGGGGAAGAAAGGGATAAAGAAAAGGGGGGTAATCAGAAGGGGGAATGAAACATGAGAGACTATGGACTATGAGAAACAAACTGAAGACTTCAGAGGGGAGGGGGTGGGGGAATGGGATAGACTGGTGATGGGTAGTAAGGAGGGCACGTATTGCATGGTGCACTGGGTGTTATACGCAACTAATGAAGCATCGAACTTTACATCGGAATCTGGGGATGTACTGTATGGTGACTAACATAATATAATAAAAAAAATCATTAAAAAAATATCTGCAAGGTATTATGTCCTTTTTGAAGACTAGAGTTCTTTAAATTTAGCATCATTGTTATAGGGATAAAGCAAAGAGCCCGTGTTGTTTTGTAAGAAATTTCCACCTCCCAAATCATATTTTCTAAACCTGGGAAGAAGAAAGGAAACATTTTAAGTGGAAAAACACTGGGCCCTTTCCAATCCCTGTTTCCTTTGTTAATGACATTGCGTTTCTTTGTCCTGGAGTCTCCCAGAATGACACAGGCAATGAGGTGAGCTTTGACAATCATTTCGCTTTTCTGTCAAACCCCTTTCCTTCAAATTTGCATGCCTTGAAACAAACTTTCTTGTTAGATAGACTTCCACCAGAAACAAGAAGCTGGGAAGCTGTTTTATTCTTGAACAGTTTTATTCTTCCCCAATTGCCCCCTTATTATCCCTACTGAGAATTTCAGTGTTCTCTCTATTAAACCTCAATCTGCCACTTTAGAGGTTAATGATTAACTTTAATACATCTGTGCCTTTAATTATAATCTAGATTCCAGGAATAAATCAAATGTAATGGAAAGAATAGAATTAAGACAACTGGGCTCTAGTCCCAGTACTCCCAATAACTAGTTGTCTGACCTTGGGAGAGCCTTCAACTTCTCTGGAACTCTATCTGTAAAACAAGGTGGTTCAAAGAGATGATCTCTAAGTATCTTGTGGCTCTAAAACTCTGTGCTCATATGAATAAGGAACCCGCAGGCTCAAAAGGGAACTGGTTGCTGATAGTCATTTTCTCAGCTCCTTAATTCAGTTCTAACTAATGAGAGAAACTGGTACCAGGTTCCTTCCTTCACACACAACTGTCCTCTGAAAAAGTGACAACGCAGAGGACAGAAGCCCACCCTTGTAGTGAGCCATCACGCTTTGAAGAGCCAACAGCCAGGTGTAGGAAAATGGGTCAGTAATAGTGAAAAAGACCGAAATTGCTTTCCCCATCCCCTTTCTCCATAAGAAAAGTTGCACTGAGCAGGAAATGGAGCATATAACAAGACCACACAGAGCCGAGCTGTGCAGAAAGATCCTTGGGTTGGAAGTGATCTAACAACTCAATGGCTGTGATCACAAAGACAGCATGGTACTGGCACAAAAACAGACACATGGACCAATGGAACAGAATAGAGAACCCAGAAATGGACCCTCGGCTCTTTGGGCAACTAATCTTTGATAAAGCAGGAAAAAACATCCGGTGGAAAAAAGACAGTCTCTTCAATAAATGGTGCTGGGAAAATTGGACAGCTACATGCAAAAGAATGAAACTTGACCACTCTCTCACACCATACACAAAAATAAACTCCAAATGGATGAAAGACCTCAATGTGAGACAGGAATCCATCAAAATTCTAGAGGAGAACATAGGCAGCAACCTATATGACATCTGCCAAAGCAACCTTTTTCATGACACATCTCCAAAGGCAAGAGAAACAAAAGATAAAATGAACTTATGGGACTTCATCAAGATAAAAAGCTTCTGCACAGCCAAGGAAACAGTCAAAAAAACTAAGAGACAGCCCACGGAATGGGAGAATATATTTGCAAAGGACACCACAGATAAAGGACTGGTATCCAAGATCTACAAAGAACTTCTCAAACTCAATACACGAGAAACAAATAAACAAATCATAAAATGGGCAGAAGATATGAACAGACACTTTTCCAATGAAGACATACAAATGGCGAACAGACACATGAAAAACTGTTCAAAATCTTTAGCCATCAGGGAAATTCAAATCAAAACCACACTGATATACCACCTTATGCCAGTTAGAATGGCAAAAATAGACAAGGCAAGAAACAACAATTGTTGGAGAGGATGTGGAGAAAGGGGATCCCTCCTACATTGTTGGTGGGAATGCAAGTTGGTACAGCCACTCTGGAAAACAGTGTGGAGGTCCCTTAAAAAGTTAAAAATTGAACTACCCTATGACCCAGCCATTGCACTACTGGGTGTTTACCCCAAAGATACAGACGTAGTAAAGAGAAGGGCCATATGCACCCCAATGTTCATAGCTGCATTGTCCACAATAGCCAAATCATGGAAGGAGCCGAGATGCCCTTCAACAGATGACTGGATTAAGAAGCTGTGGTCCATATACAATGGAATATTACTCAGCTATCAGAAAGAACGAATTCTCAACATTTGCTGCAACATAGACAGCACTGGAGGAGATAATGCTAAGTGAAATAAGTCAAGCAGACAAAGGCAATTATCATATGATTTCTCTCATCTATGGAACAAAAGACTAGGAAGATTGGTAGGGGATGAAAGGGATAAAGAAAGGGGGGTAATCAGAAGGGGGAGTGAAGCATGGGAGACTATGGACTCTGAGAAACAAACTGAAGACTTCAGAGGGGAGGGGGTGGGGGAATGGGATAGACTGGTGATGGGTAGTAATGAGGGCACATATTGCATGGTGCACTGGGTGTTACACGCAACTAATGAATCATCGAACCTTGCATCAGAAACCAGGGATGTACTGTATGGTGACTAACATAATGTAATAAAAAAAATTTTAAAAATTAAAAAAAAAAAAACAACTCGATGGGTTAATCTATTTTCTTTCACCTGTTCTGTCCTTCCTTTAAGAATAGTTTACTGAATCTCTTTGTCTCTGCCTCATTGTGAAGCAAAAGCATATTGGCCCTTTCCTTTTCTTCTTTATCAATTCAGGGCAAATGATTCTTCTGCAAAAAAGAAAAAGTAAATAAATGGAAAATAACCTACCATTTAGGGAAAAGAAGCAATTGGGGTGGGTGAGTTATCTAAAAGTGACGACAAGAATGGTACACTTATTAAAGCCTGACCACTTGCAAATCTTCAAATCTAAAAAAGAACTACTTTAAACTTCAGAGGAGCAAAAAGCTGGTGAGGAGCTGAACCACAGACTGAGCTTGGGGGTTTTTTTGCTTTTGTTTTTGAGTCCCCTAGTGTAGCCTGTGAAAGAAGCAGGAGAAAACAGGAGCTGAACTTTCAGATCCCACGGCTCACACAGCCTTTAGCAAAAAAGTCTCTCCTTTTTCTTTGCCAGATATTTTTATGGAGGCAGGGGTGACAATAAAAGGCTGGATAGGAAATTGACTCATCTAAGAGCTTGAGAAGAAGCGATTATGTAAGAGCCAATCAGGTGATTTTTATTTGGGGAAAAAAATGATTGTATAAAATGAGATGGGCTCAAGAATGTGGATTGGTTTTCTACAGGCAAGATCAGAATGAATAATTTTCCTGGTCTCAAAGCTCAAATGTATAGCACAGATGTAAGCTAGAGTCTCTTGCCCTTCAAGATGAAAAAGGATTGACGCGAATACTCGGTGTGGGTTGTGAAAGACCAACCCTCCTCCATGTACAAGGTTTCCGCCAATTACGGGATGGGTGTGGGGAAACTTCCATATTCCTGTACCTGGCTTTGGGTCCTTCTCCTACTTAATGATCTCCCTTAAGGATCTCCCTGTGTCGTGTCATCCTGATTCATACTGCAGCAACCCGATTTGCAACTCACCTCTTTCCCTTATTTTATTAACAAACAAACAAATAAAAACCTCACCTCAAGGCAGTACGCATGTGTGGCTTTAGATGCACTTAGACGGCTTTCCTGAAGGTTAAAAGTTTGCTGGACCCTAAAATGAAAGCCACAGAAGCAGACCTGAGTTTGACCCGCATCCCGCATCCGGGAACACAGCCACTGTAGCCAACCCCACAGACCCATGAACAAAAAAGAAATGTGGGGCGCCTTGGTGGCTCAGTCGTTAAGCGTCTGCCTTCGGCTCAGGGCGTGATCCCGGCGTTCTGGGATCGAGCCCCACGTCAGGCTCCTCTGCTGGGAGCCTGCTTCTTCCTCTTCCACTCCCCCTGCTGTGTTCCCTCTCTCTCTGGCTGTCTCTCTCTCTCAAATAAACAAATAAAATCTTTAAAAAAAAATGTTTTTGTAAGCCACTGAGATTTAGCAGTTGTTTGTTGTACAACGTTGTTTCAGCAAAAGCTGACTTACCCAAAGAATTCTCTAGGAAAGGGGGTTATACCACAAAATAACAAACAATTTCAAATTCAGCATTAGACATCCTCATTCTACAAGACCTTCAGATACCTGACCACTAAGGGTTTGTCAGTGTCCACCCCAGCCTGTGGAATTCCCCCAGCCTAGGTCATCGCAAGAACTTATGTTGTTTTCCTTCCAATTCCACTCTCTTCCACACTTTGTTTCTCAAAGATTCCCACTCCATATCCTCAACTCCAAAATCTCCTCAACCTATTAAGGAAAACAAGTCAGTGTTCTTCAACCCGTGCCCTCACACTCAGCGCTTGGTCACCTTTCCATATTCAAATGAATCAAGGAGTCCAGCAGAACAGGGGGGCTCTCCCATAAGCAGAGACATCCTTATAGAAGGGTAGGGGTGTTTTTGTCACAATGATTTTTCTCCCTCTTATGTATGTATACATGGAAGAGATAAGTAGTGTTAAGCCCTAACTAAAACTAAGCTTCCTGGGGTGCCTGGGTGGCTCAGTCATTAAGCATCTGCCTTCAGCTCAGGTCATGATCCCAGGGTCCTGATCAACCCCTGCATCGGGCTCCCTGCTCATCAGGAAGCCTGCTTCTCCCTCTCCTACTCCCCCTGCTGGTGTTCCCTCTGTCGCTGTGTCTCTCTCTGTCAAATAAATAAATAAAATCTTTAAAAAAAAAAAAAAACTATGCTTCCAGACTTGGCAGTTTATACTCTCCTCTCCTTCTCCCCTTCCCTTGCTTCTAAGGTTTTTTTTTGGGGGGGGGGGGTTGTCTTTTTTTTTTTTTAATTTTACAGAGAGAGAGACAGCCAGCGAGAGAGGGAACACAAGCAGGGGGAGTGGGAGAGGAAGAAGCAGGCTCCCAGCAGAGCAGGGAACCTGATGCGGGGCTCGATCCCAGGACTCTGGGATCATGGCCTGAGCCAAAGGCAGACGCTTAACAACTGAGCCACCCAGGTGCCCCCTTCCCTTGCTTCTTTCCATACTCTCTGATCTCTCTTTTCAGCCAAGCCAGTGTCTTCATCCATGGATGTGGAGAAGACAATGTGTATCACCAATGAGCAAAAATAATTCCCTCTTGCGTCCTCTTAAAGTTCAACTTCCATTAAGTAATGAGAATTTAGCCATCAATAATTAAGAATATCCCTGGGAAATGCTCCCCCAGAAACTAACAGCAGTGCTTTCTGAATAGTAAGGCAGAATAGGATTTTCCTAGCTATAATGATTTTTTTTATATTTTCACAGTCTCCAAGGAGAGACAAGCAGCCATTTTACCAAGATACAGTAGCAATTCTGGTGCCCCAGGTAGCGTGGTTATCACAAAATACTTCAATGGGTTGGCCCAATTTAGGCTAAATACTACATAACATGTCAATCTTGAAATAAACGACATATTATCTTTGGAAATGTAAAAGCCAATTGATTTTGATTCTAAAATTAGGAGGTTGAGTTTGACCATCATTTTCTCGTCAGTGGGGCAGTTTTGATTCAGCAACAAATCACCAGCTGACTGCCCTCACCAAACAGGGAAGAGGCTAGCAGGCAGAGGAAGTAAAGCATTGACTTTCCTTGCATAATAAAAATACAAGAACAAGAGAGGGAAGACATTTCTTCCTCCTTCTGATAGGAAGAGGAAACTTGAGTATATTTATTTGTCAGATTTCCAAATACCACTTAATTCCTAAGAACACAAGAGAATGTTTCAAATTTAAAAATCACAGTGTAGACAATCATCTCAAACATCGAAATAGAGCTGCAAAGAGGGGCATCTTTTCAAGCCAGGAAAAGATGTATTAGAAAGCTGAAACACTTCAGAGTCCTTATGGCAGCCAACATAAAAAAGGCCAATGAGTAGGAAAAGGTTGAGGGTGGGACGGTGGGAAGGGAAAGA
Source organism: Ailuropoda melanoleuca (assembly GCF_002007445.2). Taxonomy (NCBI): domain Eukaryota; kingdom Metazoa; phylum Chordata; class Mammalia; order Carnivora; family Ursidae; genus Ailuropoda; species Ailuropoda melanoleuca. The sequence continues at coordinate 21,503,127 of NC_048231.1, read as the reverse complement.
ATCTCAGAGAAGACAAAGAATTTCAGAATCTTTCAGGAGCCTGGAAAAATAAGCTTTCTTGTAATATAGTTCAATGAGTTACAGTGGTGAATGACTATTGTCCTCCAAGGTCCAAAGTATGTGAGGGTGCTGAGTGAGCCACCTTAACCATAAACCAGGTCTGTGGCTCTAAACTATTCAACAGCATTTTTGCTTTTGAAGAGACATAGAAACAGAAGATATATAGAATAGAACTGGTACTTCCATGGCCTGTCAACCGAGAAGATTAGAGTATAGTAGATACAATCATCATAATTTCTTTCCAGAGCTATTAAAATTGAAGGGAGAAAAAAGGAAAAGTAAGGACTTCTCCACTAAGGGTATGGGAAATTGGAACCATGCTTTGGGAAACTGTCATGCTGGGGGAGCAAGGCCTCTGGGGCTCTGGATAACTGGGGAGAGTGGCAAGGAGGCCAAAAATGTTCTAGAGCTGTAGACAAGTGAGGGGGGAAAAAAAAAAAAAAACCTCCAACACACTGCCAGGGAAAGCCCCCAATACTCCTAATACTCCTATATCCAAGGCAGTATGAGCTGGATAGATATGTTGTCTGTGCTCCCATGGCCCCTCACTCCCCTTCCGTGGCCCTCTTATACCCTAAGAATGACTTAGGTCTCTCTTTCTTTCTCTCTTTCTCTGTTTCTTCAGTATGCATTCTCTTCCTCCCATCAATCAAGACTAATATTCAATTCGCTATAAGTTCTCTAATATTAACTTATTCTGTTAATTCAACAAGCATGCATTGAGAAACTAAAATATGCTTGGCTCTGTCCTAGGAACATGGAATAAAGAGATAAATAAAACCAGAGGCTTCTCCTCTAAAGGAGAGTAGGGGAAAACTTTCTGGAAGAGGTGACACCAATGAGTGTTTTAAAGGAGAAACAGAAGTTAGACACAGAGAATTCATCTGCAAAGGCACTGTGGTAGAAAACAGTACCCAGCAGTGTGAAGACACTGGCATTTGATAATGACCTCAAGAGAATGTTTTCTTACTGTCAATTTCCAATAAATTTTGCCCCAAAGAGAAAGACAATAAAAGGAAAATCAATAAATTGGGGTCTGTTTTTATGATCTTATAATTGATTCACTACCTCACTACTTAATCTCATTTACTGTCTTAACGAACAACTCATTCCATCACTTATGGAACAAAGCCTATGCACAGACAAGCTGGAGCCCCCTTCTCAAAGCAACTATAATAATACTGAAAATTCAAAATGTCTTCTAAATGTCCTGGGAAAAGCTAACGAAAAAGTGGAAGAGGTGACTATGGCACCAGGAACAGGCAAAGTGAGCTCCCCTACCCGTTTCAAAAATATCTTTCCCGTACATTTTACCAATGAGTGATTCAACTGTGTCAACACACTTTACTTCTTTAAAGTTGAGGATGGGGGCGCCTGGGTGGCACAGCGGTTAAGCGTCTGCCTTCGGCTCAGGGCGTGATCCCGGCGTTATGGGATCGAGCCCCACATCAGGCTCCTCTGCTATGAGCCTGCTTCTTCCTCTCCCACTCCCCCTGCTTGTGTTCCCTCTATCACTGGTTGTCTCTATCTCTGTCAAATAAATAAATAAAATCTTTAAAAAAATTAAAAAATTAAAAAAAAAAGTTGAGGATGAAGTAAATAGCGCACTACTATAAGCCACCCCCTCCTTAGTAAGAGTTTTTCGGATTTTAATCAATAGAGGCACCATTCTCTAAGTCAACCAAACTTTTAGAATCATCTTTAATTCCTGTCTTACTCCATATTTAACTTTATTCAATACCAAGTTTTGGATTATCATACAGGGTTCTCTGTGGAAAGCAACAGAAACTGACTCAGGTGGATTAAAGTAACACTTGCAGTAAAAACAAAAACAAAAAACACACACACACAGGTTTTTTAAAGACATTGAGTAACTCACTGTGATGTACAATGTAGACTGGCTGCCTCTTTCTCAACTGATTTCCCCATTGCCCACTTCTGTGATAGAGGTTGAACACTCCAAATACTCACTAAGTACTCATTTCCCTCAATTCCCACATTCCTATGCAGCTCGTTGACCATGAGCTTTGGACAGTGAGATGTAAGCCTAAGTCTCTGGCTTTGGCTTGCCTGGTAAAATGGAAAAACAGGTCTCTCCCATTTATTTATTTATTTATTTATTTATTTATTTATTTATTTTTATTTGACAGAGAGAGACAGTGAGAGAGGGAACATAACCAAGGAGAGTGGGAAAAGCAGAAACAGTCCACTGCCAAGCAAGAAGCCCCAATGTGGGGCTCGATCCCAGAACCCCGGGATCATGCCTGAACTGAAGGCAGACGCCCAACGGCTTAGCCACCCAGGTGCCCCTCCCCTTTTCCTGTCTTAAACGTGGACTCCAGCATAAGGGAAAGGCCAAGAGGCCAACAAAGAGCCTTGACACTCTCAACCTGTTGAGCGAATGTCAGTAGCTACTCAACTCCAGGCTTCTTCTATTATGGGGGGAGAAAGACCCCTAATGCCCTAAGCCGCTGCTGGTTGTGTTTGCTGTTATTGCAGCTGAGAGAATCCCTAACTGGCACACTTCCTGACTCATTGGGAGAACACAAGTCTAAGCATCCAGCACCAATGCCCAAAAGCACACCACAGAACTGGTCTATGAGGGCCATCAGTCTACTAGATATTGCTGTTTGTCCTGCTGCCATCTTTGCAATGGAAGGGTGATCTTATTGCAACCACGACCACCATTGTCAATGCTGTCACTTCTGTGTTCAACACATAATCTTGCAATACCAAATGCCGTTTTTGCTGCTGTGACTCTAGATTCAAGGTGTACGGTGGTTGCATCTGGTTGGTGGCGTCTGGGTCCCCGGCATGTCTTAGATACAAGTAAAGTTTGAAAGGTGAATATCTGGCATTTTCAAGTATTATGGACTCATAAGGTAGGGAATTCTCTAATACATATGGGAATTCTCCCATACATAAGAAAGAAGGGCAGATGTTTGGGCAAAAGGAATGTGCACCTCACCTTATTAATCCTGTGACCTCCTTACACCATACTTTACCCACTATTATGGACTGAATGTTTATTTTACCCTGAAATTCATATGTTGAAATTGTAACCCCCAATGGGATGGTATTAAGAGTTGAGGCCCTCCCAACTGTGAATTTGCTTTTATATATTACTCAATGATTACTGTGAGCTTTAAATCTGAAAATTCATTCCATTATTTAATTTTGTAAAATTATCAATAATAACCTTTTCCAAAACTGATTCTTCGAAGTTGAATTAAATTCTCTCCTTTTGGAACTTCCATCCAAACAAACAAACAAACCAGAACAGAAGGGCCAGTGGGAGGTGACAAAGTCATGAGGCAGAGCTCTCCTGAATGGGATTAGGGCTCTTAAAATAAGATCCAGAAGCTCCTTCCCTCCTTCTGCCACATGAGGACATAGAGAGAGAGGACGACCACCATCTATGGACCAGGAAGCAGGCTCTCACCAGAATCTCTCAGCACCCTGGTCTTAGACTTTCCAACCTTCAGAACTGTGAGAAGTAAATGTTGTTTAAGCTACCCAGTCTATGGCCTATTTGGTCTAAACAGACTAAGGCACCCATTAATCTCCAGCCACTGCATATGAAATCATTTTCATCATTTGAAATTGAAATGTCTCTGAATTCTTAAGTTCTAATACAGTCCCTGTCCTGGCAACTCCCTCAGTAACCTTCCACTTCCTGTTCTTGTAAGTAAAGCTGAAAATAATGGACAAACCAAAGAGATATAAAAGATATCAAATTGACAGAATTGGTGATTAGCTAGATGTTAGTCACACAGGGAGATGAATCAAGAATGATTCCTAAATTTTTGGCAGGGTAGATGGTGTCACTCAACAATTAAGAATGAGGAGAGAACTCGGAAAGCAAGTCACCATGCTGGTTTGGGACACGCTGTGTTTCCGGTGCCTATGGCCCGGATGCGTCCAGTAAAGAGCTGAGTGTGTGGGTCTGCAAAAGAGGGATAAAGATCTGGACAGGAAGTATAGATTTGGGAGTCCTCAACTTATAGTTGACAACAGAAATCGTGAAATCACCTCATCCACCTGCATTTCTTACCTGAATGAATGAGACTCGAAGAACCTAACATCTCCCACGCAGTCCAACCTCTTCTTCCTTCACAAAATACACCCAACCTCCAAGAACCAATCACACCAGTCGCTAAGAGCTACCTCCTTAAAACCTGTCCCTCTCCATCTCCACCTCTGCTGCCTGCATTCACCTCTCACCATCTTTCACCTGGAATTAGTCTCTGAATTAATTTCTGACCTGCCTCTCATAATAAACGCACGTGCACACTCACACACACACACACACACACACAAACACATTGCTATGGCAAGAGTGGCCTTCCTCAAACACAAATATGACTATGTTAATCCTCTGATTAAAAACTGTCAGACTCTCCCCATTACATAAAAGATAAATTCCCATCCCCTTTTAGGGCATGCAGGGTTTTCTCGAATCCAATCACCCTGTAAATCTTCAGCCTCATTTCCCACTGCCTGGAGCTTCCAAAATATGCTAACCTCCATGGAGAGTGCGCCTGTCAGAGTCTTGATTGCATCTCACATACATTGTCTTAATAAGGACACTGAATTTTAACCGGTAAACAATAGATTACATATCAGAAAGAGAGAATCTCTTCTCAGACCTAGATTATGAAAATGCTGGACCCAGTGTGCAAAATTGCCATTTGCCCTCATATTAATATAGCACTTAGGCAATTTAGAAGGGGGTAGTACGTTTTTTCAAAATGTGCAAATGTGCTCAAAACCATTTAGGAAAGAACACAGTGGTCCTAATGATGAGATCCTTCACTACACCCTCAGATTCCTTTTGTTTATTATCCATTTCCAAGGCCTAGAATAAGCCCAAGGTCATCTGCTCCTTTTAGTTCCTGTTTGTACAACTCTTCCTTTGCTCAGCAAGGATTCTATACAGTTGGTTCATAAGTTCAGAGCTCTATAAAGAACCTTTCACCAAGATTAGGAGCCAGCAGTCAGCCTAACCAACTCATCCTCTGAGAGACAGTGCGAGGTGGGAAGCTAAGCACTTGAGCTGGAGGCTGTGAGAAAGGAATGCAAAGGTTAAGCCACTTGAATCAAAGACTTGGGTCCCCTATCAGCCAGGGCAGTCTGTTTTGATGATGCTAGAGAAATACCTACCAACCCCAGAGTCATTTTGTACATTGTATTGAAACCTCTTTCTCTCCTATAAGATAAAATAAATGCAACAAATATTGATCAAAAATTGTGCTGCCTGGTATGAAACCTGAGGCTATCTTTGTCCTCAAAAAACTGAATCACATTATTATTATTATTATTATTTAATTGTTAATGTGTACTAACCACTTGCCATTGGAAAGGTTAAAATATTTAATCCTTACAGCAATCCTACAAGAAAGATTCTATCACTACCCTCATTTGCAGATAGGGAAACCAAGGCTAGGTTTAATAACTTGCCCAGTGTCACAAGAATGATAAATGGCAGCATTAAAATCTCCTTCAGAGATTTCAGAGATCTCCTTCTAATCAAAAATTAGAAAGATGCTAAAATAGTTTCAATTAATAACAAATATCTTTGAATGAATACATGAATGAGTGAAAACCCTAAGGTACAAAGTTTGCTGTAGGAAGTAAGAGAAGGAAGACTTCGGTCCTGGGTCATAAGGAGGTAGGTTTAGTAATGAGATCATATTTAATTTCTGTGAATGGGAACACCAGAAACTCTTAGACCATTATATTTCAGATGGCACCTGATGAAGGGACTACCATTCAACCCATTCCCAAGATGGAGATGCTAAACAGAATCGTTCTTACCCAAGAACAAAAAGCACTAAATAAAAAGTCTCTGTCTAGCATCAAGAGTGTAGCAGTGAGGGCAAAAAGCTAGGATGCAAAACCTCAGATATATTTTTTTTAACCTACTATTGGGATAAACTATGTTGAATGGAGAAATCCATTCATTCATTCACCAAATCTGTATCGGGTCCTGCTCCTAGTAGAGCCCATGCCAGGCATGGGGGAAACAGGGGGAAGCAATACAAGGAGTTATGTTCATATAATTCTTCTCCATGTATGTAACTGTGGCTTTTTATATTCATGGGTAATTTTGAAACGTTTCCACATTGTTAACCCAGAGAGCGGTACAAAAAAAAAAAAAAAAAAAACAGTACAGAGAAGAGGTACCAAGCCTGGCAGTCATCTATGAAAGAAATCCCCAGATTCCCTCAAACAAGAGCTTGAGAAATAGCACCATAGGCAGAGAACCAGAGAATATTCCTCTTACTAAGACCATGGGCCGATTGCATCTTGGATATGATATATTTGTGGCTTCCACCACTGTGATTTTCTTCCTCAAATTAGAAAGCTCTCAGAACCAGACAAAATGAGATCACTCCCTCTAGCTTGAATAATTTCTGGAAAGCTTCGCTGTTCTCAGCACGTCAGTAAAGTGGTCGCTGCATTTCTAATTAACATCTCTGAATTCACCTCTTGTATTTTCCCAAACCATCCCCGGTCTTAAAAGACAAGACCTCTGTGAACGGAGTATGAGGCCATCTTTCATATTATATTCCCAATTATACGCCTACCAAAGGTTAAGAAAAGTGTTTTGTTTTCCTATAAAGTATTATATTTATCTTTCATAACGAGAGAAGACTCGAGGCAAAAATTAACGTCTACAACAAATAGCCGCTCGGTATTGAGAGCTATTATTTTTTCTTAATTGTGGGGTTTGTTTTGTTTGTGTGTGTGTGTGTGTGTGTGTGTGTGTGTGTGTATAACCAGTTTTCCTTGTATTTTTATACTCTCCCTCTGTGAGGCATTTCTGGGAGATAATGATTGGATAAGGTCAGAGGTCCCCAACTTCTCCAGCTGTGAAGTATTTGCCAGAAGCAGCTCTTCTGTGCAATTTCCACTGCTATTATTGCTTATTGTTTAGGTCTGCTTCCTTTGAAATATGTATCTCACTCACCTCAGGAAAGTGAAACCCCTTAGGACAGAAGAGGGGCCTGGTGCGCGACTTCCTTGAGAACCACGATGGCCTCAAGAAGTCAACTGAAACAGGGGCATGTCACTCAGGAACAAAGGCTCAAAACCTCAGTGGAGTATTTAACTCTAAAATGAGATGTGGCCCATATTTTGCAAACGAACACTAGCAAGCTGAGCAGCCACCGAGTCCCTGCCATGGCACTCAGCCTTCAGGTGATTCCCAACCCACACTTCCTCGCATGTTCCGGAAGTGGAGGTCCCGGCCACTGACCACCGCAGACTCTGCAAGGCGAGCCAACCAGTCATGTGCTCGCCTCTCCCGGAGTTCACAGAGAGCAACTTTTCATGAACATTCACTTTGGAAGATGCTGTGATGCCTTTTACTACAGGGGCTCCAGAAATATGGGCATCACATCGACCTTGGGCACATTTGGAGCAAAGGAACAGGCACATTGGAGATGCACAATAATGATCTGAGGCGGGGGTCAGCAAACTCCTTCTGCAAAAGGCCAGAATAGTAAATATTTCAGGCCAGCAGACCATGGAGTTTCTGTCGCTATGACTCACCTATTCTATCACTCTGTCTTAGAGCCATAATCAATGTATAACCGAGTGTGTGCGGCCTGATTTAGCCCAGACTTTGCTCTCCCCCTGTCCCCCCATCTCTGTATTTTTATTTATTGAAAAAAAAATCAGATAAATGAATATGCCAGATAAATGTAAATCTCTGCTCTAAACCCCCAGAGATTTTGTTTTATTTTTCCTTTAACTAGTTTAATTGAAATCTTTCATAAAGTTTATTTATATATAGGCTAACCGCCTCAAAAAGCATATTTAAACATAACTTTCTTGTCCACATGACTCAGGATCATCATTAGAGTAATTATTTTACAATGCCGCAATTTGCTAACGTCCTCTGAGAAGTTTTGACAGCACTGGGTTGTTTACTCCAAACCCAGAAAGCCCCAGAACTCTATTGTTTTTAGTCATTACATCCACTTGTGATTTTATTGTCTTCTCCCTGTCTAGTGGTCTCAGGGCACTTTCTTTTCCATTCTGCCGGTGTGCGCTGTGGGGGGATTACACTGGCTTTTTACAACATAAGTCCAAGGAATATCAGGGCCCAACTCATGCTCCAACTTTATTTCTTCTTTCCACAGAACCCTGGGACACAACCTGCTCCTTCCTCCTTATCCTGTCTTACCAACTTTATCCATTTATGGCTTTTCCCTTCCCCTGATCTCAGAGTTGGCCAAAGAGTAGTATGCAGTTCCCCAGCACCACTCCTCCTTCTGAAAGTGCTCCAGGAACCTGGGTACTTTAAGGACTCTTATTGCAATTTAAAAGAGATATGGAATGATAAAAGTAATGCATATAAGGATGCTATAAAGAGAATTCTTATAATCATGATCCCAAATGTAATATTTGATTCTCTTGCTGAAATGCTACCTGGAAGTCCCCTTCAGACTTTTGAGTTCTATTTTAATTTTTAAAAATTCATATTTATAGAAATTTAAAAATATACTTATTAAAACTCACAGTTGAAAGAATGAATCATTTTTTGAAATTGGATTATACTTAGAAGTGAAGGCTAATAAAAAAGTGTGAAATGCAGCTAAAGGAGTAATTCCAGGGATGTTTATAGTCTAATATACTATAATTAGAAAAAAAAAAGTGTCTCAAATCTATTGAATCTACAAATTAAAATAGGATAACAGAACAACCCAAAAGTAAATAGAAGGGAGAAAATAAAAATGAAACGGTAGAAATCAACCAAGTAGAAAATAAAGATGACATAGAGACAAAACACAAAAGGGATTCTGGGGCACCTGGGTGGCTCAGTCCATTAAGCGTTTGACTCTTGGTTTTGGCTCAGGTCCTGATCTCAGAATCCTGAGATGGAGCCCCACAACAGGCTCCACAATCAGATCAGAGTCTGCTTGTCCCTCTCCCTCCTTCCTCTACCCTTCCCCTACCTTGTGCTCTCACTCTCTAAAATAAGTAAATAAATCTTTTTTTTTAAGGGATTCTGAAGACTTAAAAAGGAAAATTCCTGCCAAAATTAATCAAAAAAAATAAAGGGGTGGGAAAAGGTGCAGGAGGGAATGTGGGAGGAAAAAAGAATGCATAAATAAGTAATCTTAGACATGGTAGTAGCAAAATAATGATCTCCCAAAGTGCCCAGGTCCTAGTCCCCAGACCAGTGACTCTGTGATGTCACATGGCAAAAAGGACTTTGTAGATGTGAATAAAGCAAGGACCTTGAGATGGAGACATTATCCTGGATTACTCAGGTGTCCCGATATACCCTCAAATGCCTTGAAAAGTGGAAGAGGAAAGAGAAGCATTCAGTTAGGTGGTGTGATGAGGACCCTGCCCACAGTTGTTGGCTTTAAAGATAGAGAAAGGGGCATCACATCAAGGCACGTGGACAGCCTCTAAAGATGCAGGATACAAGGAGGAGATTCTCCCCAAATTCAACTTTACTCTTGAAATTACAGATTACCAACTTGGAACACTTCTGTAGTTCAAAGGTAAGGAGTATGTTGAACTTACTTCCAGAAAGGTCCTTACTTCACACTTTCCAATTTTGTTTAGCCAGAATCTCAGTGTTTTTCACAATTGTGATGGTGACGATAATGATGGTGATTTTGATCATGAAAGTAACTAACATTTATTATACTAACATGTATTCCTTTTTACCAGACAGTATGCCAAATACTTTACATGCATTTCTTCATATAATGCTCATAATCTCATGAAATAGGTACTACACAAAAATTTAAACCTAGAAAAATACAGTAATTTGCTCATAGTCACATAGTAAGAGCCAATACTTAATGCCAAACCATCCAATTATACTATATATTAGTCAGGATTGTGTGTTATCCCGTAATAACAAAAGCAACAAGACATCAATATTTTAATACAAAAAAGTTTCTCACTCAAACAAAGTCTGCTATGAGCTAAGGTGATACTTCAGGACATTTGTCCTCCACATGGTGGCTCAGCAACTGGGTACCTCCATCTCAGTACATGCCTCCATGAGCACCATGCTAGAAGAACAAAATGCTGGAATGTACCACACCCACAATTAAATGCTTTAGCTCATATACAACCCACCTCAATTCAGCTTCAATCTATTGGTCAGAACAAATCCCATGGTCCTGCATATTGACTAGGGAGTTGTAGAAATTTAATTCCCTCATATGACCAGGTGTAGAAGAGAATCAGATATGATGAACACAAAACATTACTATCACAGTCCATTCCTCTGGTCATCACGTATTTGGTTCATTCTTCCTCAATGCCTTGAAAACACTAAATCCAACCCCAGAGAGAAATCCCAAAGTTCCAGCCAATCATAGCATTGAGCTTAAAGTCCAGGACTGGTAGACAGCAGTAGTCTCTTCACTGGCAAGGAGGGAGGGATGACATTAATCTTTACAGCAAGTGCTGACACACAGCCCCTCTTGGACCAGATACCTGGGAACTAAAAAAAATGAAGCTGAATGAACCACTTCTCCAACTCCCCATACGATCATTACCGCAGACATACACTCAACACACAACGGTGGAACAAAGACCAGATAACCTCAGTAATCATTGCCATTCAGAAAGGAAAACAATGGCCAACTCAGATTTAAGGCAAGGAGAAGTAGCCTCCACCTTTTGACAGAAGAATCTATAATGTCACCAAGTAAAGATATTGATGTAATAAAGAATTTGTGACCATTTATACAATCTACCATACTCAGTGTATTCATTTCCTATTGCTGCTATAACAAATTACCACAAACATAATGGATTAAGAGAGCATGAATTTATTATCTCATTGTTCTATAGTTCAAAAGTCTGATGTAGGTCTCACTGGGCTAAAATCAAGATGTAAATAAGGCTGCATTCCTTTCTGGAAGCTCTAGGGAAGTTATTTTCTAGCCTTTTCTAGCTTCTAAAGGCTGCCTGCCTCCATTGGTTTATGGCTCCCTTTCTCCATCTTCAAAGCATCTATCTGACCATTCTTCCATTGTCACATCTGTCAGACCACAGCTATGATGTTCTCCACCTCTAAGGACTCATGGTTAGATTGTGCCCACCGAGATCATCCAAGATAATGTCCACATCTCAAGGTCCATAACATTAATCACATCTGCAAAGACCCTTTTATCCCATAAAGGAACATATGTCCAGGTGCCAGGGAATATGCCATGAATATCTTTAGTGGGTCGTTATTCTGTCAGCCACACTCAGAAACTCAGCTTATTAAAGTTCTGTCACACTGGGATGATGTCCTGTCAAGACAAGTCTTCAGAGTTCATCAGATCCAAGGGGAGCTGTATTAGTATGCCTTAGCTACCATGAGGAAATACTGGGTGTCTTAAATAGTGGAAATCTATTTTCTCACAGCTCAGAAGACTAGAAACCTGAAATCAAGGTGGCAGTATGGTCAAATGTGAGGAGAGCTCTCTTTCTGACTTGCAAATGGCCACATTCTCATTGTGTCCTCACGTGGAAACAGAGAGAGAGAAATCCCTCTTTTTAGAAATCCACAATCCTATTGGATTAGGGCCTCACCCTTACAACCTCATTTTACCTTAATGATATCCTAAAGACCATGTTTCTAGATACAGTCCCATTGGGGGTTAGGACTTCAACATCCATATGAATTTTAGGGGGACACAATTTAGTCCATAGTGGGAGTTTTCATCTGAAAATGACTCATGCTCGCATTTTGGGGGGTGAAGAAAATCCCATGGCCACGCCTGAATTCAAGGAAAAAGGGAAACATATTTCCCCCATATTCATGGAAGGAGAGGAGAATCAGAAATACTGGTAAGTAATATCTACCCAGGGCCATGCACAGGTTTTAAGCAAGATCCTGACATAATCAGATATGTATAATAGAAAGATCTGCCTGGCATTGTCGTAAAGGATGAATTAGAGGGATCCTTGTAATCAGAAAGACTGTCTTGGAGGTTCCTGATATAGTCTAGGGGAAGAAAAGATGAAAATGAGGCTGTGGCATTAAGAATGGAAAGAAGCGGTGTATAGGAACTTATACAGAACATGTCAGCAATGATTTTCTTCAACAAAATGAATATGTAAGAAACACAAGTAATATGTGGTTATCAAAAATTATCAGGGAATATGCTTTCAGTTACAGATGAGTTTCAGATAACCAGAACTTAATTCTTTGAGTTGCAAGCATGTTTATTTTGACAGTGTGGGGATAAAAATCTTTCTAAGCTCCTACACACACGGTATACTGAAATGATTTTGTATGCTGCCAGGCTATCATCGTATCAGTTTGTATAGTGAGCTTGAAACAGAAAGTCACTCAGATATGCTTCCCCCTACAATTTTCTCCTTTCTCTGTATATTCCATATTCTCACTCTACCAAAAGAAGGTGGCGGAAGGAGGTAAGTTGTCAACAGCACAAGACAGTTCAGTAAAGTGAGTCCCTGAGAACTGTAAACTCAAAATGCAACCAATGAGATTAATAAGCAGAGTTTAAATATCAAATTGAACCTTTCCTGTATCCAAGGAAAGAATGTCTTAACAGAATAGAAGTTATTCACATGGATGTTAGAAAAAGAGGAGTCAAAGAGCAAGAATCTCAGTCTATCACCAACTCCGCCCAGCAGCAAATTGTGCTCTGTCCAGCATATATGAGTATTCTGGTCCACTTGGTAGTTTAAGCATCTTCATAAATTAATATTTGTCATTGTGGTTTATACATTAATCTCATGTGAGTTTGGTTAGAGTGAGTTGCTAAGACATTGATTCCTTCTTGTTGTGCTAAAAATTCTGCTTGGAACCTAAGTTAAGTAGCTTAATTTGGGTTCAACTCAAAAGCGAATCCTGAGGCAAGGATTTGGTTGGTGTAAGTAATTTATTGAGGTGGTAATTCCAGGAATCAGAAATGAGAGAATGGGAAAAGTGAGATAAGGATGCAGTCAAAGCCAGTGGAAGGGTGCATTATTGAGGTCACTGCTCTTAAGTACACTTGGGCCTTCTGAGAACCATACAGAAACCCTCCTTAAATTGCTTATCTGGAGGACAGGTGGCTGGAACATTTATCTATTGGCTCTCAGCCCCCACGGATTGGAGGTTGCCCCAAGAGTGTCAGATCCACACACACATACTTCCCAGCTGTGCTTGTGCATGCAGAGTGGGCTCCTACTCACCAGGACAGAAAATGAAAACACATGTCTTATGCTTCAAGCAAAACAAACACTGTTAGCACAATGGAAGTCGAGCTCCCATAAAGCTACCCACTGCAACCGCAGCTGAAAGCAAAGGTGGTCTAATGGGATCTGACGCAGGGCACCAGTGGTATCCGCTGTGCGGGGCAAAAAGCAAACCCTGAACTTTACCCAGCACAACCCTGCCTTAGCAACCACCTGCTAACGTTTCTATCTCATCGCACACTGACGAAATCATTCAGGTATTTTTGCTCCCCAATTACAACTTCATGCATAGCCATGAGGTCATTTTGTCTTGTTTCTCAAAGGGCCGTATTTAATCTTGAATCTAGAAGTTTCCTTTTCCATCATAAAAATTGGCACTAGACTTATCAAGTTGTCAAGCTGACATTAAGCTGCTTTTGTGCTACAGAAGCAAGTCTGCCAAAGGAGCTGAGTACCACCAAACAAGCCGCCTTGGATCTAATTAAGTGGGAAAAAAAAAATCCTTGAAACTACTTTCTTTTGGATGGGAACAAAACTAACAAGACAGGGGCAGAGAAGTTTTTAAAAAATGAACTAAAATAAGATCATCAGAAAAGAATATGCAAAAACACAGAGGACCTGTGTGAGAGGCAGGATTTGGTTCCCTGCTTAGGGCAATGTGGCTACAGGGCATTGCTGAAGACTCCCCGTTGCAGAGGGAGCTGGGCAGCTGGACTCTGTTCCCTTCATCAATCCCTCCAGGGGACTGTTTTGTGCTCTTATTAACATGGACTTAGAAGTAAAACAAATCAGAGCTCTGAGTCCACCTTCACCACCTGTCCCCTGTGTGATCTTGGGCAAGGGATTTTAACTTAAACCTCAGGAGTCCTCTATGTCTCTAGTAATTTCTAATCTGCAGGACTCTTGTGAGAATTAAATTAATAACAGAGATAAAACACTTTGGACAGTAAGTGCTTAATAAATGGTACCCAGGGCTGTTCTAATGTTGAAAATGCCGAGCCCTAGAAGCACTCTGGAAATAACCTACGTGAGGCCTAGCACAGGGTCAGTCCTTCATAAAGAGTGGGTCCCCTTTCAGTTGTGTTCACAGGAGCTAAGAGCTTTACCAAAACTGCAAGTAGGGCTTGGTTCATTATTCTGAAATAAATGTAGACAGTGGATAGCTGGAGGGGTGTTTGAGATTCTCAGGAAAATTTACAGTAAATGAGACAAATTATTTCCATGACGAGGCCATGTTAAAGACCAAAGACATAATGTTGGCATTCACACCATCTGTTCTGCCCTTCTGAGGCCAATTGACTCCACCATGCACCAGCACCACCACCATCCCAACACCAAACTCCAGCTCCCCACCTAAATAAGCCTCCTTTCTGTGGTTCCCCATACCTCCTTATGAGCATTTGACCTGCTAGTCCTGATTTCATTTCTTTGATCTGAAATTCCCCATCCCTCCCCCAGGTCCAGCTCCATTTCTCACTCTAGATTTCAATACAGCAACTCTAGATCCCTCTTTGAACTTCTTTGGTTCATTTGTTCCTCATTCGCTCATTCCATGAGTATTTATGGAACGCCTCTATGGACCCCGCAATGTTCTGGGTATGGGAATACAGTGGAAAACAAAATAGACAAGTCTCCTACCCTCATGTACTTTCTAGTCTAGTGCATAATAGACAAGAACAAATTAATACATATCATCAAGTGTCCCACATTTTCTCAGTGGAGAAACTCATTCCTGCCTATTGTCCTGTGTAATGTACAAGAACAGGACTCTCCCTTGAACCCCAGGATGCAGACCCACATTTACGCTGTTCTTGTCATTCACATCATGGACCACTTTTAAGAAGATCCATGAAAGTCAAGATTCAAGTGTGCAAAAATTTTACACACCAATGGAAAAAAATTAGAGGAAGGGGGTATGTAATTTTATTTCCAAGATCTATTACAAGTGTGACAATTGCTTCTTTTTCCCTAAAGAGAAATTATCAGCAATTACAATAGTCCATTCAAGATTCCGCAGATGGCTACTAACAACCCAAAATGGTGTCCACTGGGATGTTTTATCTATGACACTGGATGATTTCTATCTTCCACTGTGCTCAGAGGAAAGCACCCGGGATATAGAAAAGCTTGCAGTGAGAAATTAGAAAAGAGCTCCATTCTATGAAATCATGGCTCCTGGCATCCCCCATAACACACAGTTCAGTCAAGCTAAGGCTTCTTTTTTTGGGTTATGCCCACACTTTTTTGGCTTTGTTATATTTCCCTGCTGTTTCCGCTACCAAGGTTTCACTGCACCAGTCAACCCCACACTGTCCACTACTCTATAATCTATTAACCAATTTGATGAGCACCTCCCTGCTGGCTCTCTCCAGGTAAAGGAGGGACAACTCCTTCCCAGCCTAGCAGCCATTTTAAATAATAGCTTCCACACTCAACAGATGCTTTAGAATGTATTTGGCATGCTCAGTTGGAGAACCACATGGGCACCTGACCTCTGCTCCCTTCTCTGGTGGCATTCTGGGAGAATAGACAGACCACACCTGTGAGCAGCCACATGGTGATGAAATAGAGTGCTGGGCAGGAAGACTGCGTCATCCACAGCTGACCATACGTATTCCTCACTTGTCAGATTGAATACCTGCATTTGTTTCTGTAAGATAGAGAGTTTAGGACTGTTACTTTAATTTTAAACAACTGCAAGGTAGAAACAGCTCATACGGACTAGAGATAAAGTAGACCACAGAAGTTGGACCTCATTCCTTGGCACAGAACCAACTCCCAAACCATAAATCTGAAGGCCAACCTCAACTCTTTTTTATCTCCTACATCCAGTTAGTACCCAAATCCTCTTGACTTTAATTCTCAATGTCCTCCATCCGCCCCTCCTCTCCCTTCCATTTACATCCCTTGCCTCAGGGCCTTTTCACCTTCCACCTGGACCATTGTCTTTGTCTCCTAAATGATGCTCTTACCACTAGGCTCCGTCTCAATCCCAGACTTGCCAATATTTCCTCCACTTTGTCACCAGAGAAATATTTATCTTGTGCAAAGTTTATCTTATTCTCCTCTTAAAGGAGTTTGGTGACTCTTCAATCCTTACAGAATAAAGACTAAATTTAATCTGTCAAATAAACCCATGACCTCACCCCTAACCAATTGTCTGACCCTCCCAGAAGACTATGCACATGAACTACTTGAGATTCTAAATACACTGCCATGTGTCCACCCCTCCAGCCTGAACTGGCCTCCTTCTAAAACCCCATCTCTTATCTGCAGGCAAAGAGCTTACTCATAACTTGCTACTAGACAATAATCTTTAGGGCAAGGGCATTGTATAATTTTTCTCTATCCCAGCACTTTATTTGGCATATGGTAACCACTAAGTAAGTAGTATGTGTTGAAAAAATTAATGGGCATGTGAAAAGAATAAATTAAATGTCTCTTGGCACTAGAGATATGTGTTAGTTAAAAGTCTTCCTTCTCATTACTACTATTACGCATTATTTGGACTCGTATGACTACAACCGAATCATAACCATGGCCACATGGTCTTGTCACCTTCAGTTCCACAGGTGACATTGGTCTATCCTGCACACTGTGGCCAGGTCACTAATGTAGGGACAGCTCTGACCATGACATTTCACATTTCAAAACCTGTTTAGAGCTCTCCGCTTTCAACCCCATGACCTGACATCCAACAGCCTCCATGCTCTGGTTCCATCCCATCTGTTCAACACTATTACCTCCACTGTGCTATAAGCCCTCTACCGAACAACCTATCAAAGTCAATATAATTTCCCAGTAAACATATTTTGGTCATGCTGTGGCTTTTACTAAGAATTCCTTACCAATTAAATATAAACCATCTCCCCAGGTTTATCTCAAAAATCATCTCTTTCTAAAACCTTCTATTACCACTCCTGTCAAAACGAACTCCCCACTTCTGAACTTGTATAGCAGTTTTTCTATAACTTCTTCCCGGCACCTATCAAATTGTATTCGTATTACAGTTATTGATAAATATGCTTCTGTTCAAATACAATGTTGGGAAGTCCTTGAAAGCCATAACTCCAGCTTCTCCACCATGTCACCAACAGCAGAGTCCAACACACTCCTTGCACATGGTAAACTATCAATAAAAATTTGCTTAATTATTCAATCACCCAGCCCACCAAGGACATGAGTCATTCCGGATAATTCTATTTCTTATTCTCATACATTGGGTATCAGTGTGCAAAGTGTTTTCTCAGCTGTTATCCCCTTTCCACTTCATGACAATCTTATAGGATAAATTAAAGAGAGCCTTCTTTATTTCAGCCTTCATATTTCTATTGCAGTAACTGAACTCTTCAAGCTTATTTAGTTAGTAAAGAGAGGAGTTAGAACATGAACCCAAGGCCCTAGCTTTATATTCCATGACTTTTCCCCACTATTGGTACCTTGTGCGTAAGTTTGGTACTGCCTAAAAAAGGTGTTCCTCATTCATATGGATCCAGTAAAAGCAGTACTCCCTCACCCTAATCATGTTTCCTTCCCACCGAACTTTCTCCAAGGCTTGGTGTGCTTTAATGCAGAAAACAATGCCAACCCCAGTGTTCCTGGCTTTTCCCCAGCCACCCTCTGCCTGGGTTCACTGGCCTGTTGCTCTGGGCTTATGCCTTACCTAATATTTAAATCACTACTTTAGGAGAACTGCTCAGCTTGGTAGAATGATGCTACTTACTACACCATGGGGACCCATTCAGAACTCCACAGTTAGTATGAAGATTATTTTAAGCTGAAAACATTTGAGAAACAACAGATGCAGAAAAAGCTTTCTCAGGGCTTCCCTTATCTGACTAAAAACACCAACTTCTGAGAAATGAGGCCTCCAACTTTCCCTCTTTGTGTCTTAGTGGTGGGTGTGCTCCCAGAAGAAGACAGAGAGTAAACCCGCCATAAATCCCCTCTCCAGAGGAGTTCCGTGGCCATCAAGAAGATGGAAAGACCGCTCAAACCTGCATAAACAAACATCATCACAAACTTTCTCATCTTCCATTTGTTCTGCTAAAACCCCATCTGTCTTTCCTAAAGAAATGTATTTGCTTTTCCCATAAAAGCCTCTTTCATTCCCTCCTCACCCCTACTAAGTTAGTTATTTAAGCCTCCAACTTTAATCATTTAGAAACCTAGCTACTTTTTTTTTTTAGCTTCCATTTGTATAAATTTTTTTCCTGTTAATCTGTCTTTGGTCATTTTAATTCACAGGACCCTAGTCATTAAACCAAAGAGGATATAGGAAAAGTAGTCCTCCCCAACGATATCACAATGAGGACCCAGTAGCCAAAAAGTACCCAAGCATATATCCAAAGTTGCCAGGAGCATGAAAACAAGGGTACGGGCAGAGTGGAATTTAAGCTAAATTCTCAAGCCAGAACGAATCACGAGGTTGTGGGTAAGCTCACAGGTTCTGGAATCATACTGCCAGGTTCAAATCATGGCTAGCTGCATAACCCTGAGCAGTTCATACAACTTCCATGTGACTCAGTTTCCTCATCTGCGAAAAATGGATAATAACATCTTTCTCATAGGATCACTGTGAGCGTAAACAAACTGAGCAGTGTGTGGTCCAGGACTGTGCCTAGCATATATGTAGCAAGAAGTTTAGCTAAAGTAATGGGATATTGAGCAGTAAATTTTGTGTGTACCCAAAATTGGCAACAAAGGCCCGAAGCTATGGACAGAGAGGCTCCCCAAATCTCACATTCTAAACAAAGCTGTCAACACCAGGGCCCAGATGCCTTCCTTGGGATTTACTAAGCCTGAGCTGCCCTTCCACCTTCACCCGCTACCACCACAAATCTCTGCCCCTTCCCAGTCCCTAAAAGACAGCCCTGGAAGGACCAAAGTGGGAGGGGGGCAGAACCATCAAGGTCATGGGGCTTGTCAAGACATGCTGGATGTGTAATGGGATGCCACTTCCCTATCTTCAAGAAAAGAAAGGAAAAACTTCAAGAGAATCCCTCTGAGAGATTAAGAAGACCTACCAGATGGGGACACTGGCATCTCACACCCTGGATGGAGCCTGCAGAGCTACAGAACCCCTCTTCTGCAGCAGCCATAGAGTTAGCAGAGGAAGTTGACCTACGGCTCTAGATGATAGGTGCTGTTCTTGAGCATGGAGATTAGTGCCTATTTAAAGGTGCAGAGACTGCCAGAGATGCCCACCTCATCAGAGTGAAAAAGGACTGTGGCACAGAGTACCTAAGGGGGTGAGCCCCACCCTTCTTTCCTGCAGCAAAGATCTCAATATCTCCTTGTGAAAGAGCACTGGGGCAAGGCAGGAGCCCTGGGGCCATTCTGGTGGCCACCAAGAGAGGAGCTGCTGTCCAAAAAGGTGATTGGGCATAGATCAATTTCAGGGCCTGGGGAGACATGGCTGCCCTCTCTGGGAAAAACCTCAGTGATGGAGAGGACTGGTGGAAGCTCATCACTAAATCAATGGCCATGAAGAGTTCACCAGAAGACACACACAGGTTCCCAAGATAACCAGGGTCACCTCCCCATCGTGACATGCAGCTGGTTTCTGTGACATGCCTCCACCATCTCCTCCCAAACTCCCAAATTCCACCAATGCAAACAAAGTTAACCCCCAAAACGAGAGGGAAGGAAGAGCTGGCATCCTAATTAAGGCTGTCCCCACTCACACTCAATCACATGGAAATGCTGGAAAGAAGTGGAAAAGCAGACGGAAGAGCTCGGACCTCAGGCAATTTGTCAAACCTGTGCCAAGGCAGGGCAGGGAGGGGAGTTGGAGATAAGATTCGAGTCAAAATGAAGACTAAAATTTAAATTGATCTCAACTTTTAACATCTAAAATTGGCCAGGAAATGCCAGAATCTGTCATCAAGATTTAAGAAAGAGACTTTTGTCACAACATAGTTAAAGGTTTATAGAAAAATAAACCTGTTGCATGCCGATGTCCCAGTAGAGCCATTACTTTATCAGCACCGGCATCCTAGAGAAGCCAGATCTGCCTGAGCTTAAGGCTACAAGTGAGACCAGAGACGGAAGATGGAGCCTCGAACGTGTGCATGTGTGTAGAGTTCTGTGTGTGGCAATTTAGGGAAGATCAAAGGCAGGAAGTAACACGGGAAATCCAAGGAAATTACCAAGAATGGGGTTTAGAGCTGATGTTTTTAATTCCCCTGCACCAGTGAGAGACATCGTGGATTGGCTGAGTTTAAAGGCACAGTGTCAACCCAGAGCCACCGGGGGCTCTGTTGGGGTTTTATGTAAATGGGGATAATGTGACAAATGTTTTTGCTTCCCAGCAGCTTTCTACTTCCCTGCTCACCCCTGTCTTTCATAAGAAAAATGGTAAACGGTACCTTTCTTCCTTCTAATCCCTTTGAAGGAGATGGGATGCTCCTAGGACTCTCATCCCTGCGCTGGCATGTATGTCCCAGCCAAACTGGCGTTTACGAGAAGACTTCACCACCCCAGGAGGATGAGGCTGGGCAGGACCACCTGCCCCGCACTGTCTATTCGAAGCAAAGCCAACTCTGTAATTGCCCCTAATCACTCCGTAAGTGGTGAGGTTTCTGGAGAAAAAGGAAAATAGTGTGAGGATCTTAAACTAGTATGCTGCTCTCAGCCCCAAGGCAGCTTCTCTCCAGCAGAATGATCTGCAAAGTGTGATCTGGGTGGGCGTGTCTTCTGGGTGGTCCCGCACCCTGGTCCAAACCCCCCAGGAAGGCTGTGCTGATGTGTGAGACAGTCTCTGCCCTGCCCATGGAGAAAGAAGGGTAGGAGCCATGGCAGCCGCAGCCCTTGGCTGCTAGAAAATCATCACACGTCCCTCAAGAGCCATGCCTGGGGGTAGGTCTTCACTGTCCTCCCGCGACCGACCGACCAAAGTCTGCAAAGCAACCATCAGTTTCACCTCCCCTGGAGAGGAGTGCCATGAGGAGGAGTGTATAGCTAAACACAGACTGCCCGAGGCTGCCCTCAGAAAAATACCCCTGCAACAGCAATTGAGACCAAAAAGAAAAAAAATAAGTGGATTCAGAGAAATTCTAGAGTCCCACCAAAAAGTCTGGAATGCATTGGGTAAGTTGTAATGTGATTCAATGTGCATTCAGCTAGAGAGCAGTTATTTAGCACATCCATTAAGGAATCAGCACCCAGGGTGGTCGACTTGCCACCTTCTCCCCTCAAATACACTCCTTCAGGGAAGACTCAGCTTCTAAAATATCCTCTTAGCTCACTGCTCCTCTTCCCATCACCTTTCCCATATACATATTTTAAGAACTTCTATATAACTTCCAATAAAAAATAATACTTCATATAGAAAACTTGAAAAATATTAAAAAGTTTAAAGAAGACAAAAAAAAATCCACCTCTAAGGCAGCCACCCAGAGAGAGACTGACTGTTAATATTTTGGTATGTCTGCTTCCAGACTTTTATGTTATGTTAGTTATGAATAAATACGTGTGTATGCAATTTAATCGAGTAGAAATAGAATTTGGAAAATTGAGTCCACATTGCCTGGACACAGTGTAAACTCTGGAATCAATTGCTGGGGTATAATCCTGATCCCACTTCTCCTTCTCTGTATCTCAGCCATGACACGTAAATAACAGTATCTACGTCAGAGTGTTACTACAAAGAATAAAGGAAATAATACAAGTTAAGCTTTTAAAACAGGACACAGGGCATGTGCGATGAATATACGTATTGTTGTTATTAGTATTGGTTGTGATTTGCTTTTTTATACTACACGCATATTTGTTTTCTGTGTCTTGGAGGCATCCTACAGGAGCGAACATTGTTCCTGCCTCCCCATCAATGTGGCAGTGTCACACCTAAGACGCTGTCTGGATTGATACCATTCTCAGCAAACGCCCTGACCTTGCCGGCATCTTCCTGCGAGAGACTGATGTGACAAGATAGCTGGGGCCAGCTGAAATGCCTGGAGGGGCAGGGAAAGGTTGTGGAGGTTTCAGCCACGCCAGCCTCACAGCTGTCCTCAATTACCACAAACAGATGTTGGCAGCTCGACTCATTAGAAATGCAATCAGATCACCTTGGCAGTCTAATCCTCTTACTGGAAACCCCAGAGATGGAAAGACTCTGCACTCCTGATTCCTGGGGTCAGGTCAATGAAAGGGACTCTCCCCCTCCTGGGGGAAAGCATTCCCAAGCATAGACTCCATATGGCAAATCTTCATGAGGATTAAAGCAGTGGTTTCCACTGGGAGATCTTACTCCCCACTAAATAGTTGGTAATGACTGGGGACGTTTTTGGTTGTCACAGCTCGGACGAGGAGGGGATCTGCTACAGGCATCCAGTGGGTTGAGTTCAGGGACGCTGCTAAACATCTATAAGACACAAGACAGCACCCCAAAACAGAGGATTCTCTAACCCAAAATATCTATAGCACCAAGGCTGAGAAACCCTGATGAAAGACCATGGACACATAAATTAAATAAAGACCTTTAAGTTAAAAGTGGGAAAAGGCTGGCCATAGTGAAATAGGCAGTCTTGAGGATCTCTAACATAGATCACAGAGGCCGGCAGAGAGGATGTATTTATGAGATAGGGTAACTACATGTTCTGTAACTTTTCTCTAGGGTGGGTGGAGTGGGAAGGAGTCAAAGGATATTTATTTTCCTAAATAAGGGCTGACATCCATAAACCAACCAACTAACAGGGAGACTTCCAGGAACTTTCATGTTAGAAAATCCAAGGTTCAACCTCAGGGAATAAAACACTTCCTTCATGATGGTTAATTTTATGTGTCAACTTGGTTGGGCCATGGGGTGTGCAGATACATGGTTAAGCATTATTTCTTGGTGTAGCTATGAGGGTCTTTCTGAATGAGATGAGCATTTGAATCAGTAGCTGAGAAAAGCAGATCGTTCTCCCAGTGTGGATGGGTCTCATCCAATCCACCAAAGGCCTGAATAGAGCACAAAGGTGGAATAAGAGAATTCTCTTTCTCTAGCTATGGTGGCTGGGACATTGGTCTTCCATTGCCTTCAGACTTGATTCAGACTGGAACTTAAGCATTGGCTCTCCTGGGACTTGCCAACTGCAGATCTTGGGATTTCTCAGCCTCCATATTCATGTGAGCCAGTTCCTTCGGATAACTCTCCTTGTATATGTATATGTGTGTGTGCATGTATATATGTATATATTCTGTTTCTCTGGAGAACCAAGACTAGTACACTCCTCTTGCTACATGGATGCTTTGTTCTCATTCTTCACAGCTCAGTTCAAACACAGCTTTCTCAACCAGACTTTCCCTGAATCCCTGACCTCACCTCTGTATTCTCCTCTATCTCAGCTCCCCTTTTGTTTCCTTTCCAGCCACTGTGTCATCTTGTAATGACTGCAGCGATCTTATTCACTATTCTTATTCACTATTCTATCCCCAGAGCCTAGCATAGTACCTCATACATAGTAGATGGTTGATAAAAATTTGTGTAATGAATGGCTGATTGAAT
Organism: Ailuropoda melanoleuca; assembly: GCF_002007445.2. NCBI lineage: Eukaryota > Metazoa > Chordata > Mammalia > Carnivora > Ursidae > Ailuropoda > Ailuropoda melanoleuca. The sequence goes on along the minus strand of NC_048231.1, from coordinate 21,479,393 downwards.
ACCTGAATAGGGTATGGGTTCAGGGCAAGTCCAATACATAAGCTCCCGTGGAGCTTGAGATATTAATTTATTCATTTATTTAGCTTTTACTATGCTAAGGGCACTCAACTGAAGGACTCTAATGTGTAATGAGACTCAACCACTTGCCAAGTGCTTTTCCATCTCAACACATAGCTCTAAGATAGGTACTATTAGACCCATTTCACAGATCAGCAAACTAAGTTTCCAAGAAGCTAAGGCAACTCCCCACATCACCATGCCAATCAGGAAAAGAGAGGGAATTCAAATCCAGTCTTTAGAATTCTCTGCTTTTATCATGACACATAGTGTACAAATATTTAGAAAACATACGTAACCCTGTTCCCTGGGAGCTCACCATGAAGAATCAGAAAATACATCATTAAAACCAACAGGACATATTTCTAACCCAACTTGTAAGCATGTACTCTGTAGAGTCCTTCCAAATATATTTGACCCTTGAACAGTACAGGGGTTAGGGGCGCCAATGCTCTGCATGGTGGAAAATCCATGTCTAACTTTTAACTCCTCCCAAAGTTAACTACTAGTAGCTTACTGTTGACTGGAAGCCTCACCGATAACATAAGCCATTGATTAACACATATTTTATGTGTTATATGTATTAATACTGTATTCTTACAACAAAGAAGCCGGAGGAAAGAAAATGTTAAGAAAATTTAAGAAAAAGAAAATACATTTACAATACTGTATTATATTTATAAAAAAAAAATCCGTGGAGGAAGCAGACATGCACGGTTCAAACCTATGTTGCTCAAGGGTCAACTGTATATCAAAGCACTGAGGGGACACAGGACAGTGGAAAGAGAGGTGAGATATGCTCAGGCAGCTGGCTGAGGCCATGGGCACTGGCGTCAGATGGACAGGAGTTTGAATCCCAGCCCCACCACTTACCTGTGTGAACCAGTCAAGCTACCCATTTGGTCAAGTCTAGGATACCATCAATTTAAGACACACCCCTGTTTACTGTGGCACTCACAAAGAAACAACAATGCGGAGTAAACACTGTGCAAGATGTATTGTAAGATGTATCCGGATTTCAGAAACATTAAAATGTAAGAAAACGGGCATACGGAAATCATGAAACATTGTGCTTAATCTCTCTGAGCCTCAGTTTCCCCTGCAGAGTAGGGATAGTAACCTTCAAGCCACAAGGTTCTTTTAGGTAAACCCACCATGCAGCACAGGGAGGGCAGGCCCTGCTTCTCGTTGGACCCCAGCTCCATTTTGCACTGCCCAGGGCCTCACACACCTGCGAAGGGCCACCCCAGGCCAAGCCCAGTCCACTTAGGTCTCCTGGCTACAAACAACTGCCCCTCAACACCCTTTGGGCCAGAAGGCAGCACAGTCTCATCTCAGGAAGAACAACCTAGAGAAGATGCCCGTGCGGGAACTGGGAGTAGACTCAGGGAGGCTTGAGCAAGGAATTCTAGGATCCCAATGACACAGGGTGGGAGCAGGCTCAGAATGGGCAGGAACGCTTAGCGAAAAGACCCTTCAACCCATGGGGAGGCGTGCAGCCAAGAGAAAGCAAGACCCGGGCCCCCTTGCCAGGTTGCAAGGCTATGTAGACAGGTTACAAGGATCAGAGAAAGTAATCAATGCAACATTCCTTGTTCCTCAACTGGTATCTAGTGCAAGGTCTACAAAGAGTGTCCACCCACCCTAGCAGAGAGAAAATCCTAGACCGCGTCCATGGTGTAGCCACAGCTGGCTCTTACTTGGTATCTACTACATGCAACACAGTGGGTTATATGCTTTCTATTCTTTTTTTTTTAAATTTAGTTAGGAGAATTGGAAATGAAACTGAAAATTAAATTGTGATCAGACTGGGGGAGGCCCTAAATGCCAGACCAAGACGTCTTGTTCACATGAGTGTGAGATTCACATTTTGAAGCGTGTTCCCATCACAGACTACAAGTGCTATAGAGAAAGGAGATTCAGGGAACTCAGAGGACCGATGATTATGAAATGGGGGTCAATGGAGAAGGACCCCAACTATGATTCTCATGGTGGGAACGGAAAGCAAGCAATGGCAGGGAGAGAGACTGGAGAATAAACAATCTGGGGAATTAAAAAAGGACAGGGCAAAGGAATCTCTTAGGAACTACATTTTCCAGAGGACTGGGCGCAGAATGTTACCACTGGCAGGAATAGGGAAGTTTCAAGGGAATCTGGTTTCTGAGGGGGGAGAGAAATTCAGCTAGCTTAAAACGACGAGTTCACTCTCCCGGTTGTTTAGAACATCTACTGTGTCCTTGGGCTTGTTTATGCTTCTCAGCCTCTGCCTCTAGCGCATGTCAGAAACTGTCGCATTGATGTCACTATAACGTCCTCATAACCCGGTGAGGCCATTATTTTGGTCTCATAATACCCATCGAGACGTTGTTTTTCAGTCCGTCGATGGACCCAGCTATTGCGGTATTGCCAGGAAAAAAACTACGATTTTGCTATAGTCCTAAAGTCTAAATAGGGATGTAGGATCCATACTAATGAAACGTATACGAACTATTTGCTTGTCTCCACCCTGCCCTTCTTCCCACATCTAGAAACTCTGAAAGAGTCCAACAGCTCTAGTGTCACAGTAAATACACTTCTTAAAGTTGTTAACGTGGGACAAGAAAATAGATAAAGTTTATACAACAGTGCCATCTAGTGAGTGACAAGTATTTCAAAAGGGTTACGGATCCTTAAATTTAGGATTCCTGTATTTTACCCCAACAGATCCAATGCTGAAGAGGAAATGGTATTAAATGAAGGCGCTTTGTGTCATCATCAGCCCTCGGAAAAATCCCTCCGTGTGATCTGATGTTGCCAGATTTACGGGGAATCTCCATGGAAGCCATATAAATAGAATGAAGAAATTAGGAGAAATCCTTGGTTTCCTCCAGAATTCAATGTTAAATAACAAGACTCTGACACTAATCGGTGACAAGAGTGTCAACAGGTTCCCATCTCCTGACACTGAGCTTAGCACCATCTCTGTGACCCTAAGCTAATAGAAACCATGCAGCCTCAGAACCACCAGGAGCACCTCCCCGTCTGTGCTTCATGCCCAAGTGACCTAGGGCAAGGGAAACCTCCCTGGCCCTCTGTTTCTTCATCTGCAGCATGGCAATGATGATATGGTAATGGCCATTCATGGAGAGTACTGTGAGCCCTAAAGGAGGTATTTTAGGAAAAGCCTATAACACAATGGTTTGGCCCAATCGAAGTGAGTTTTCTTACAGTCTGCCCTTTCTCCTGTATCTGCTCATTTACCAAATGAGAATCAGATATCTATGTGTCTGTTTTTTTTTTAAGGTGACATTCACATTTTTACTCAATAAATACTGAGGCCCTACTATGTGCCCTTCTAGGATCCAAGGACAGACAAGCTTCCTCCCTGGTGGAACTAACCTATAATGTGAGAGGCTCTTAGAAGACAATACAGAATCACAGCAAAATGAGAGACTGTGGTCTGGTTTAGGTATGGCGGGAAAGGAAAGCCTCTCGGAAGAGATTTTGAGTGAGTTGACAAGGGGAAGAGGAGGAGACAGATGAAGCTGAAATGAAGGAACGAATCTATGGTCTCCTAGAACACAAAGGGGAGCAACCGAGGTTATCCAACCGAGTCTCCCTGAAAAGGAGAGAGACCGAGAGCGTTACCTGAAAGGAAGAGGAGGTGTTCATCCCCCGAGATGAGTAGCCTCTGCCTTTGATCAAGCCCTCCACCGTATTTTCTCCTAGCAACTTCTCCATCACCATTCCAGGAACGTGATTCCATCTGAAGCCTGCCCCTGAGTTAACCACGCTGCCAGGTGGAAGAAGTAAAAATCAGGATGCCTCTCTGGCGTTCCTCCTCCTCTCCCTTCTCCCTCTGGGACAGCCCACCATTTTAGATAAGACAGCAATATTTTCGGTGTTCCAGTTTATCTGGTTTAGGGCATACTGCCATCCGAGAGGGCTGGTCTCCACTGAACTTCAGCTTTGCACATCACACAGCCAGATCTGCAAGCCAGGGGATCAAAGTTAGCACTTTGCAAAGTTATACGTTACACAACCAAACATTTTAATTTTTCTCTAAAACCGTTTTTTAAAGCTCTATAATCCCACGCTTTGGCTGGAAGATACAAAGTTAAACAGGTTTCTTTTGGAAGGGCTTCTAAGTCCTCAATATCCTAATAAGAATTGTGAATTTCCGATACAGTGCATGCTATAGTTCACAAAATTACTTGGCAGGAGAACCTTTTCCGCAGGGCCTCTTTTGAAAATATACTCTGCAAAAGGCTAATTTCAGGTCTGTCTGGTTCCTGCTTTTACTGCAGACTTTGCTAGAACCTTGCTGTCTCATGAAGCATTTTCTAGTGCATCACCACTCCCTATGCACAGTCCCAAATCCAAGTGACCAAGACTGCTCCTCTTCTCCCACAACTCTCTGTAAACACTGATACCACAACCTCTCTAACCGTTTGGCGTCCTTAAAGGATTTTCCATGTGTCCCTTTTTATTTTACTGTAGGTCCCTTTGGATCAGGAAACTTGCTTTATGTGCAAGGTTCCAAGGACGCTCATGAAAATCCTTGGTGGCTGCACAACGTATGGCCCAAATGAGTTCCACACAGGCAGGGAGGGAAGGAGAAAGGGAGGAAAGGGGGAAGGGAGGGAAGGAGAAAAGGACAAGAAGGCAGGTCTGACTCCGATTAAAAAGATCGCAGACCCAGTGCCACAAGTTGACTTCTGATCAATCACCGCTTCTCTGGGCCTCATTTCCTCCTCAGCCAAACAAGGCTGAAAACATGTGCCCTCACTTCTTCCTAGGACTGATGGAGGGCTCTAATGAGATCATCAATGCAAACTCAGCTTCTAACTGGAAAGTACTAGGCTGGTATAAAATAGCATCATAATTAGCACAGGGCCAAAACATTCCTTTCACGTCTTCCCCAAGGCGGCAAGGGTGTCATGCCCACGGTACAATGGGGTAACCCACCCTGCGTATATGTTTAACTAGAAAGCACCTCCCAGTTCCCAAAATAATGCCTCTTTCTAAATCCTAATGCTTGGAATTTCTATGACACAAGATAGATGTTTCCACTCGCATTACATACAACTTAAAATACTTAAAATGTGCAGATTATGGGTATCAATTTCATTCCTGGAAGAAATCTCAAAAAGGGAGAATTCTGCGCCTTGAAAATGAGGTTCAAAGAACTATATGCACAGTTTTTTTAAAACAACTAAGTTGGGAGCCACAAAGGGCAATGATACCTTCTTCAGAATTTTATTTAGGGAAATATTCAGATTAACTTTTGCCAAATACCCGCTCAATAGAAAGTACGCCAAACATTCTCAAACAAACAACAAGCATATTTGTTGCTCCCCAGTAACTCCAGCTGTAGGGAGGAATCACACTATCAGATTAGAAAACCAGTTACCGGATCTAAGCCTGAATTCAACTAAAAAAATTAAATGAAATTCCTAATAAGTGAGGAAAATTGTTATGGGAACAGGACTAGGATATCCACTTTGTAAAGCCTCTCCAGAATCAAGGCTGTGGCTTATTATCTGATTATCAAAATGCAAGCCATTTTTGTAATTACTTTTATTGTTAATATATTCTACCCAGTTTGGATGAGGCTATCAACACGTTAATGTGAATTTCGATTTTGAAAGAGAAAACCAGACAGCAGTCACAATCAAGGTGCCCGGATTTCTCCCAATTACTGCCCCCAATTATTTCCACACCTATCGCTGACATGTTTAATCTCCTTCTCCTGGCCTAACCGACAGCTCGCAGAGAAGAAGAATGCTAGCTAAGGCATTGCTCAGTAGAGAATGTAGGTCCAATTTAAATAATTAGAAGCCTATTTCATTTCTTCTCTCTTTCTTGTAAGTGCACTTGAAAGGAATGCGCATGCCAGGCTTCATGCCTTTAACTCGTCTGGGGATGACTTATTGACTTTTCCTTAAGCCCCTTTCTTTACCAGCCCTTCCCTCTGTGTCACCTAGGACACTGAGGATAATTTAAAGTTATTGGTTGATAATCAATAAGCAAGGGTCATCTCTATTGCCTGGCTTAAAGGTCTTTGATCTAGTAAATCATCAATTACGGCCGCCTGTGTTAGCCTTCCCGTTAACCGCATGACCTGGACTGGTCCTCTTATTCTTCAAGTAAGATGAGCACAGGAGCAGCACAGTTTACTGCTGATGAAGTGGGTCTGCAGTGCACTTGGGCCTGGGACCTGTCTCCACTTTCTGCAAAGTGCCTGCCCTCCTCTCCTGAAGTGGTTAGAAATCTCTTTCCATATGGCAAAGGCCTGATCATAATTTTGTTGCATGACTTGGAGACATTCATATTTGTCCCCTTTGTTGATGACAGGCCTCTGAGTGCCAGACTTTACGAGGTTCTGGAGACTCAACAGCCTCATCGCTGTCCCTGTATTGCTCCAAGTGCAATTCAAAGATACTCCCTGCAAATGAAGATCCTCCGGTCAGAGGTCCTCATTCCATACGCTTGAAATGGGTCCTAAGCATTTTCACTGTTAACCCCTGAATTCCATTTGGAGCAACACTGTGATGGTGACAACCAGATGGGACTGTGTTCCAGGAATCTGCATTGGTAATAAATTAAGTGATTCTTTTGCACATTGAAGTCTGAGAATCTCCAGTCTACAAGGGATATAAACAAGTAAAAAACTAACTTGTTATTAAGTCAAAATGAAATAGAGGCTGGTTAAAGCTACTAGCAATTTGCTGCAGGAGAACAGGAAAGAGTACAGGGGGATCAGAGACTCGCTGAGGTGACTTACCCATGAAGGTGACTAGAAGATAATGGTTGAGAATGGGACAGATGATGTTCCAGACAGAAAGAGCAGCAGGTGCAAAAGCTCATGGAAATAAGAGTGCAGGGTTTATCTGGGAATGTGGGAATAGTCTAATAAATAGGAAGCTGAAATGCACACTAAGATTGGAGGTGTGACAGGAATGTAGATTGACACGGAAGCAGAAGTCAACCACAAAGTTACTTGGATGTAGTTCTTCAGACGCTAGGGGCAGAGGTCTGGTCCAATATTCAAAAATGAATTTAAATAATCAGAAATTACAGAGGGATGGAACGAAAATGGAAAGGTGACCAAAATTATTCAACATTAAAATGCCCTTGCCTACTGCATACTTCATATTTATCCAGTCTTGCTGACTACCTACAGTATGCCGGACACAAGAGTGAGCTCAGGAGAAACAACGCTAAACAACATTAACATGGTCTCCCTTCCATCACAGGGTTTACGGTTTAGCATTTACTATGTGGCAGCCGTTGACTATCAGACAAGAAACCAAAATGGCGCCTCAAGGAATTTACAGTGTAAAAGAGGATTGAGTCTAACACACACACACACACACACATTTACACATGTCATCATAAACCATAAGAAAGATTGGAATAAAATGTTAGAGGACTAAGTGAAGAAAGACTATTTGAGAAGAGCCATAAAGCATAGACAACATTTTTGACCAGGGGAAGATGGAAAAATAATGCTTATCCCTCAACCTCAGAATAGCCCCTCAAAGCAGGAGTATTGCCCCATTTTATATGTATGAAGACAATTATTCAAGGAGTTGTATAACTTCCAAAGCTAACAAAGAGAATAAGTCAAAGAGTCAAGACTCATTCATATTCATTCATTTAATTTACTCAGCAAATATTTATTGAGCAGCTACTATGTGACAGGCAGATCTGTCTTGCACCAAAGTTTCTATCATTATTCTCTGCAACACTTTAAAAAATAATAACATAAATAAAATTAACACTGACAGGTAATAGCATGAACAAGAAGAAAATGAAGACTATGGAAGAAAGGATAATAATTTTTATAATATGTTTTATGCTTTGTAGAGCATTTTTACATACATTCATTATATCATTTGATCTCTACAAACTCCTAAATACAAGGAAGAGTCTAATGCCTGGTAAATATTATGTATGAAATGTCTAACCTTTCATCTTTTTTCCTGAATTCTTAAAATCTTCAATTCTTAAGGGCTTTTTGTTTTTGTTCCCAAGGGGTTGTTTTGTTCTGTTTTTTAATCCAAAACTGGTCTTACTGGTTTTAAGAGGAAAGAATAAAAAACAAAAATGGTCCATAATCTCACTGCCCAAATTTCTTTCGTTAATTTTTTTAACTTTTTATTTTAAAATAACTTTACACAGAATAAAATAGCAAAAATAAAACAGAGGACCCATATTTCCTTCACTAAGCTTTCCCTAATTTTAACAAATGACATAACCATAGTACAATTATGAAACCAGGAAATTATCACTGGTTCAGTAACTAATAACTGAGCTACAGATCTTATTCAAATTTCACCAGTTTTTCTCCTACTGTCCTTTTCCTATTCCCATACCTCACATTGAAGTCAGTTGTTGTGTGTCTTTAGCTTCCAATCAAAGACAATTCCTCAGTCTACTCTTGTCTTTCAGATGTTGATACTTCTGATGAATTCAGTTAATTATTTGGTAGAATGCCTATCAGCTCAGGTTTGTCTATGATGTCCTGATGATTAGTTGAAATTATATATTTTAGGCATATTACAGAATACCACAAAAGTAATGCTGTGCCCTTCTCAGGACATCCTATCAGGAAGAACATAATATCAACATATCTTATAACATGTGATATTATTTTTGATCACATGGTTAAGGCAATGTCGATTGGGTTTCTCCATCGTAAAGTTACTATTTCTCCCTTTGTAATTGATAAGTATCTTGGGACAGATACTAATACACTATTTCTCCTCAAATGTTTGTCCTCTGACTTTAGCCATCAACCCATGGATCTTCCTTGCAACAGTTACTGCTGTGATGTTGCCTACTGGTGACTTACTAATTCCCACATTCCTTCTTCATATATAGGGTGGATTTCTTCTGCAAAGAAGAGCTGTCTTTTCTCCCATTTATTGATTTCTTTGATTATTTACATCAGGATGAACACATAGATATTTATTTTTAATATTCTTGTTACTTACGACGTTTCTCACATTGACCGCTTAAGCCATTGGGAGTTCCATTAGCTGTGCTTCTGTTTCCTTTTGGTATAGCTTCATTTTTTAATTTTTTTTAGAACTTCTTTAATTTCTGATATTATAAGATACTCCAGGCTCATTTTGTATTTCCTTGCCCCAGCCCTAGCATCAGTAATTTCCCCCTAAAGGAGCCCTGATTTTTTTTTCATCAAAAATGAAATTTAGAAACAAGATCTTGGTTCCATATGTGCTCATTGCTACTGGAATATCATAGTTCCTTGGCCCTCTAAGCAGACATAGTTGGGAAATAGTTTGTATACAAACCTATGCTTACACTTTCATTTACATATATTTATCAATTTATCTGTATACATATTTTAAAAACATGAGTCTATACAGATACTTCCAATTCCAATCCAACACCACCAGATTGACTCCAGTCTTTCCCATTTCACTCCAAGTGGACCCATAACAGAACCCTATAACACAGCAGAATCACTCTAGAGTCTAGGGCAAGGAAAATAGGGCAAAGGAGGCTTGGGAACAGGACCTGGTTCCTGGGTAGGCACATTCATTGGATAAGGTTCTCTTAGGAAGGCAACTCTGGATTTTCCAGGTCAGGATTTATCCCAAATATTCTGTGTCATTATTACCATCCACTTTGGAGCTAGGTTACCATTCCCATAGATCTAAGATACAATAGTAGAATTTCTAAGAGTTTGTACCTGGCATCTCAAATTGGCAGCATTTCAAGGCCTGCAAACCCACTTTGTTTGGGAAACATTGCCAAATCGAATCTGAATGCTTTACAGTGCTGCATGGAAGCTCCCTATCCCCCAGACTCCCCATTCCTCCCTCTTACTTTAGGCCAACCTCTTCTTCCACATACCTTAGGTGCCCAGCCCCTAGTGAGATTTTTTTATATTGATCTGGTTCCACTCCAGATTGAGTTACCCAGAATATCTGGGATGAGGTCAGGATAGAGATCATTTAAAGGCTCCCCTTCTCACCCAGGGTTGCTAATGAACACCAATGTTAAGAATCACTGGTCTAAGCCCTGCTCTCAATCTGTCCATCAATCTTTTTTCTGCCTTGTGTTTCTCTCATTCCTTTGTAATGGTTGAATAATGTTCCCCCAAAATTCGTGTTCACTTGGAACCTCCAAACATGATCTTGTCTTTGCAGATTAAATTAGTCAAGAATCTCAAGATGAAATCATCCTGAATTTAGGCTAGACCTTAAATCCAATGACCAGTGTCCTCCCAGGAAGAAGAGAAGATGCAGGGAAACACACAAGGATGAAGGATGTGATAACGGAGTCAGACACTGAAGTGATACAACTACATGACAAGGAATGGCAAGATTCCCAGGAGTCACCAGTAACTAGGAAGAGGCAAGGAAAGATTTTTTCCTAGAGCCTTCAAGGGGAGTCTGGCTCTACTAACACCTTGATTTCAGACTTCTAACCTCCAGAACTGTGAGAAAATAAATTTCTGTGTTTAACCCACCCGGATTATGGCAGCCCTGGGAAAGTAATGCACCCTCCCATTAACTCATCTGTCTGTTGAGAATTACTCAAATATCCTAAATGTCTATGGATGTCCTTGTGCCTCCAGAAATAAACTGAAACTATCCTAACAATTAGAGGCACTAAAAGGACTATAGAAAGGAAGTTACTGCTCAGAAGAGACACAAATAGCTATGAGAATCTAGAAACTTCCAGGGACCTATGGAACCAGTTAGCAGGAAGAAATCCAGGCTTCCTTAACACATTTTCTCATCACTTCATTTACTCCCTGTTAGTGGCAGCGGAGGACGTGACTTTAACACTAAATAGATTCACTTAAACTAGTAAAGTCTTACTGCCTTCTCTCGGGTTGTCTCCCCTCTTTCCCGTGGTCTCTCTGTATTTCTCATGCTTTGTAGTTGTTCTGCCTTTCTTTCACTCCTGCTCCCTCTTCTTTTCAGCCAGATGGGGAGGCAACTCAACATCTGAAAATCTAGTCTTATTTCCCCCTCAGGCAAAACCCACTTTCACAAAACAACCCTACGAATGCCAGCATCAGGTTGGTACATCTTTGAGTAAAATGGGTTCCACACCAGAAGTCATGGCTGAGTCACAGGCAGTGATGCAGGGACCCAGGATACATTGGCTGTCCCTTGGCTTTTCCAACCCTTAGTATGACCTGAGTATCTTTGTGACAGTCAAGGAATTAGAGTAAGATTTACGATAAACACCTCCTAGCCACACCACAACAGGTCCTTGCTATACTCATTCGTGATTTGTAGAATCTTCTTCCCATGGTGATGAAAAGGCCCTCAGTATTTTCACTCCTTAAAAACCCAGTTCACTGATGGAAAAATGATATCCCCCAAATTTTCTACAAATTCAAAGCCATATATAGAGTTCCCAAGGGATAAATTTGTTGTTGTTGTTGTCTCCTTTTCAAACTACAGTTACACATTGATTTGTCTTCTCTCTGAATACTCCCCCAAAATATAATTCCTATAGGAGGTTGGTGATTTGGGCTAACCTAATATTGGTTGGAGATAGGGTAGGAGTCATCCCAAGAATTCTGGAATCGGGCTATATTTCAAATGGCTCTCTTCCGTATTAGCAGGGTTGGTCAGGAAAGAAAAACAGCAATAAGGAAGGAAAAATCAGTGGGGAAGAATAATTCTAACATCTGAAATGCTATCTACTGTTAATACTTCACAGACCAAACATCTCTATCCATGGGGTCCCCAAGGTTCTCTGCACATTCCAATAACCAGAGGAGATTTTTAAAATCCTGATGTCCAGAGAACTTTTAAAAATCCTGATGCCCAGCTCATCTCCCAGAACAATTGGATGGGAATGTCTGGGCATGCGCATCAGTGATGTGGCACGTGGGTGACTCAGTCGGATAAGCATCCAACTCTTGACCTCAGGTCAGGTCTTGATCTCAGGGCTATGAATTGAAGCCTTGCATTGGGCTCCATGCTGGGCATGGAGTCTACTTTTAAAAAAAATCTCCAGGTGATTTCAATATGCAGCAAAGTTTGGCATACCGTATGGTTGCCAAAATGACCAGACATTTAGGTCCTTTCTAGGGCTCTAAGACTGTGCAAAATGGAAACAAGATTATCTCTCCCTCCCTGCCAAAAAATAGATTTTCAAAGACAAGGGGCTCTGAGATTCTTAGAGAAAAACATTATGTAAATACAGGCTATTATTATTGCTGGTTGGCAGGTGTCTGGGACATATATTTCATTCTCTTTAATCATCCAGATGAGGCCAAATGTCCCAGGGATGTGGAGTCAGCCCATCATTATGCCTAGCGGGTACTGAGGATACAAACACAGGTGTTGCGAGTGGCAGCAGGAGCAATCACTGAGTTCCCGTCTACCACTGGGACAACCTGCAGCTGCGTGCTTTATTGGAGGCAAACCCCACTAAGGTCTAGGATCTGTTGCTATTCACTTCTGGTTCAGCCTTGTGTATTGCAGAGTAAGTGGTCTTTGCCTTGCTGATTATTGGGTATAAAAAGGAGTAGACCTTACTCTTTTATCTTAGACACATCTAGCCTCATCATGCAAAATGAGAGTTTAATACTAATCCAGTCATCTGAGTCTAATTCAACATAAAACATACCCCACTCTAACAGCAAAGTCTAGAACTGCCGATATGCCACGCAGGAACCTCCTGAGTCTTGTTTTTTCCTTAGCAGTAACTATAGCAATAAAAGGTTGGAGGAGAGTATAAATATTTAAGGACCAAAATAAATCTTTAAATGTTGAACAACCAGGTTATGGGTTATGGGTAAACTGGAGACTGGTCCCGAGATGGCAGCTCATCGAATAATGATAGAAACAGCAAAACCTTAGCCATTCCTTCCCTATCAGGACAGCATTAGTGTATGTCAGTTTTGTAATAGCTTAACCGGCTAGAGCCAGCAGATGGTGTTTTTATGGCCCTATATAAACAGTATTAAGTCATTTTAACTCTTTCTCCAAACTCGGGTTTCCAAACAAGGATACAGTTGTCCACCTCTCTCGTCCTCTGAGATGCTCATGAGGAACAGAGTTAGCTAGCATTTAGTAAGCACCCATTATGCACCAGACATTTCTTATAGGGATTTATTAACCCCTACCTATAAAGACAGCTAGGAGGGGCAGAGCCAAGATATGAACTATGTATGGGACTTCCTGGCTGTGACTCCTCCCACTATTGCCTCACCATCTTCAACCTTTATTTGCATTGATTAAATACACGGGCGGGGGGGGGGGGGACAAAATCAGCTGAAAACTTAATGCTGAATGGCTGTCCTCCATGACTAAGAGTGTGCAAATCAGTATGGCCTGTTCCTATTTGAAATTATTGCTACTTAGAGTTTCTCATGTGTTATTTGATATATCGATTATCCCATTTTACACTTGCAAGAAGTATTGTCTCTTCATATATGAAATTTTATGACTTGCCACTTCAATCGAATTAATTTCACCATGCATCGATTAAACTCCTGTGTAAGCATTCCAGCATTTTAAAGCAGTTTTTCAAAAAGGTAAAAATCAGGGCTCTCATTCAAAATCATACATGTCCAAGATTTTATTCAACTCATTAATTAACGAGGGAACAAGTGAGATATATGTAGCCAATTTCATAAATGAATGTTAAGGTTGCTGGGTCACATACAAAATTGATGGATGTCTTATGGGGGCAATAACCCATGACCTCTGAGGTTATCAGTTCCAATAAGCGGGTATTATTTTTGCATCTCTACGGGACAAAAATTGACAGGTTAACTGACGCCCTTCTAGAGCTGTAAAATAGGCCAGCCAATGGAAAATCAAGCCCAGAGCTAAGCTTCAGCACACAGTGATACCTTTGCTTACTTCCAACTTTTAGATAATTTTTCCGACAGTGTTTAAGACACTGAAGTGGTAGATGTATGGGTAGACAGTGCCTAGGACGATCTAATCCCTGTCTCCAGAGCCCTACAGTCAGTGTCAAGGAACAAAAGTTGGATACATTCATCACTTGAAAGGTGTCTGTAAGCAATCAGGGGATACTGTAGTGTAAATTGTACACGTTTGTGCTAAAGTAAGTTAAAGGAAGGTTGTTATAAACTGAGTTACTTAAGGAAGGAAGGCATCTTGGAAAAGAAAGTCTTCTTTTGAGCAGAGCTTGACAGAAATTGTAGGACATGGTTTAACGAAGATGAAAAAGAAGAGTGATCCAGTTCTGTGGAAGAGTAAAGGTAGACCAAGAGATGAATCCGGTCAACAGCGGTTGGTCACCTTGGCAGCACGCTGCTTTCACGTGAGGAGCTTTTCAAAATCCTGATGCCCAACCTGCACCCAGGCTAATTAAAATCAGCATCTCTAAGGGTGAGGTCTAAGCATCAGTAGTTCCCAAAGCTCCCCAGGCAATTCTAATGAGAAGCCATGGCTACTCAAGTGTGGCAGAACCAACAGACCTGGGACTTTGTTAGATCTCCAGGCTCTCAGTGACCCCTTCCCCACCTGCTCAATCAGAATCTGCATATAAACAGATCAAAACTTAAGATGCTGCAAGATATTCTTCTGCAGATTCCCACCATCCCTGACATAGGAACCGTTTGGAGCACTTAATTTACATTCAATATCTCAGGTCCCTCCCTTAGAGAGCTGGTGATTCAGAGACAAAGTCAAGAGAACACTGGAATTAACAAGTATCCTTATTATTATTAAGGAGTTTGGGAAGCACTGAAAGTAGATCCACATTTGTAGGACCATTTTGTTGATAGCCTTGACTACAGACGGAGGTAGTTTGGCTTGATCTGTTGATCTCACAGTGGTTCTCAACCCGAATTCCACATAAAATCACCTGGAAATGCTTTTCAAAAATACAGCTGTCTTCACCCCAACCCCAGAGTCTATTGGTTCTGGCGTGGGGCTTAGGTATTGGAGTTCTTGTTTGGTTGGCTGGTGGGTTATTTTTTTAGCACCTTAGCTGATTCATTCTAATGTATAGTCAGGGTTGAAAACTCACTATGTTAGGAAGCTAGCTCCTCTTGAAGAAGGAACAAATGTGATTTAAAAAAAAAAAAAAGGTATTTTAGGAAGTCTTATCTCACAACAAAATATAAAATTTAGTTAAGTGTTTTAAAAATATCTAACAATATCTACTAACTAAGTCATGGCAATCAAACGCTGGGGATAGTTGCTGGAATGAAGAGGAAAAAAAGTCTCTAAGAGCAAGAATCAGAAAAAGTTAATAACTAGAATTACAAAAAAGAGAAAATATGAAGAATTATTAAAATATGCTGCAAGATTATGGCGAGGGGAAGGAGTTAGAGTAGACCAGCCCCAAATTGGAAATTTAGAAAAAGGAATTAAGTTGGTGAGTACAATGGTTATTTTTATGTGTCAGCCTAATTGGGCCATGGGGTACCCAGATTTGGTCAAACATTCTTCTGGGTGTTTCTGTGAGGGTTTTGGACACTTATATTGGTGGACTGAATAAAGCAGATTGCCCTCCCTAATGTGGGTAAACCTCATCTAATCAGCTGAAGGCCTGAATAACACCAAAAGCTCACCTTCCCCTGAGAGAGAGGGAATTCTTCTTACCTGACTGCCTTTGAACTGGGACACTGGGTTTTTCTCCCCTTCTTACTCAAACTGAAGCATCCATTCTTCCTAAATCTCAAGCTTTCTGGTCTTCAGGCTGGAACTACACCATCGGCTTTCCTGGGTCTCCAGTTTGCTGAGTGCAGATCTTAGGACTTGTCAGACTCCATAGTCACATGAGCCAATTCCTTACAGTAAATCATATATATATAAAACATGCATGTATATATAAAATATATACACATGCTATAACAAGGGAGTCAGTCACCATCAGTTGGTTTAATGGAGATTCAAAGATGGGAGCCAAAGAGAAAAAGAAGGCTTAAGGTATGCCCTCTCTGGGGGCTGTCAGCTTTGGGAAGCTGAGGGTCCACTAACTAGAGTAGGGCACCCTACATGATTGATTTGGGGAACATATTTGTCTTTCATTGCTCTGAGTTGGGGCTGGGGTAAAAATTAGGGAAGCTAGCAGTTATTGACCAAGCCCTGACTCTTCTGGGCCAGTTGCCGCAGAGGTTGTGGACCAGTTCTATTGTCATATGTGGTCTGGTGCTTGTCTGTTTGTATATTTGTTCTCTCATATGCTAAATGGATGCCCGACAATATCAGGTTCCCACTTCCCAAATATTTTTAATGACTCTTTTTTTTTTTATCTAGTTCAATTTACTTAATACTATTTGGCCACATGCACATTTACACTTATACATGAGATCTTTCCAGACCTTAACCTCATCTGAATTCTACTTTACAACAGAGGAAGTATTTGACAATTAGGTTTTATTATTATCTGTTGACAAGGCCATCAGATCAGGAGACTACTGACAATGAAAGCTAATTTGTTATCCTTACAGATCCCAAGAAAAAGAACCATGCCACTCCATGAGAGGACAACACGGGAAAACAAGGGAATTGATCAGGAGGTGGGGACTGAGGGGTCCTGGGCGAGAGCCTTTATCCTGGTTTCCACAGGAAGAAACAAATGAGGGTAAATGGGTTTAAGACTGGCTAGTTTGAGCCAGGGCATGGAGAGCTACTATCAGGAGTATTCTGGCACGCCTGCGTGGCTCAGTCAGCTAAGTGTCTGCCTTCAGCTCAGGCCATGATCCCAGGGTCCTGGGATCGAGTCCTGAATCAAGCTCTTTGCTCAGCAAGGAGCCTGCTCCTCCCTCTGCCTGCTGCTCCCCCTGCTCGTGCATGAGCTCGCTCGCTCTCTCTCTCTGACAAATAAATAAATGAAATATTAAAAAAAAAAAAAGGACTGGTTCTTGAGGAAGTTTCAAGAAGGGTATAGAAAACTCCAGAATCTGTAACGGTGTCAGGATTCTTAGCTGCAAGTAGCAGAAACCAACTCTGGCTAGTGGAAGCAAAACGGACATTTATTAGAAGGATATCAGCATCTCTCAGGTTCAAGAGGAGATCCAAGAAGTGGACTTGAAAAATAGGAGGAAAATAGTGAGCTCCTGGTCTGGCAGGAAGAACAATCAAGTCTGCTTCCTGCTGCTTACTTTTGCCATAAAGAGTGACTTCTACTCTCCTGACATCTTTATGAACGCTCCCTCCAAGAATCTACATTTTGGGAAATAGCCCCCAGTTGGTGTAGACCAAGTCGTTTGTCCACGTTAGCTTGTGCAGCCATAGGAAGGAGGGGAATCTGGCTCCTCAGCTTCCCTGGTTGGGTAGTTGGGAGGTAGGGTTAGGGAATCTATGACACACTGTGACCTTATGTGAACTGCCTTCAGGTATACTAGGCAGTGAAGGGCCTGGAATATGGACAGCCAGAAAAATTTTAAAAAGTCCACAAGAGTCCCCCCTCTCCTCTTGGCAGCCGTTCTTGCTTAGGACTGAAACCCAGATATTTAAAGCATATGGTGTGTAAGGTGTGTAAGGTGTGTAACGTGTGTGGGTACACATAGACACTGCTCTGGCAGAGGGGCAAGCGGATTGCTTCCATCCTGATGCTAGCAGGAGATCCGGCATGGAACAGGTTCATGTTTGTGCCTTGCTTGTCTCCCCACACTCTCCGCCCTCCCCTACTGGACATTACTAAACACCCACCATGGCGGTCACTCTAACTGGGCAAGGTGCATGTAGACGCCACCCCTGGCCTTTCCACTTTCTTTTCGTAAGGACAATAGTGCCGTTGTGCAGGGAATAGAACTGGACGTATGTGACTTTATTATTTGCACAGATTTAAACATTGGTTAATCTGAAAATTAGATTCCAATTCATAACATCCTACTCTCTTGTCATTCCTGACCTAGAAACCTACCTGTCAACTCTTCCCCTAAATTGCTATGGCCCATGTATTCCCTATCGGACAACTGAGGATGTCGCTTTATCCTATTGCCTTGTGAATGTTAGTCTTACTCATTGCTTCTTTCCAGCATTTGAAGAGATCCTGAAACATAATCTTCTTCGAAAAACTGATTTTCAAAGTGACGTATTAGAATAAAATCCAGGCGAGTCAGTTATCCAGGTATTTCGATGCCACTATTCTGAATATGTGGCAACACTGGGTCATCGGCTGCGGGTTTCAAGGTCTGTTCATCCTGCACATTTGGGGCTGTGTACCATTATTAGTCCGAAAATGGAATTTCTTGATTCTGTCTTCATTCTCCACCACTCAATTCCTTTGATCCTAAATTTGTATTCCCGCAATTGCTTATGCTTGTCCAAGTTTTTCTGCTTGATGTATTTCTAAGTCTACTGGTGTCAGCGTAGCAAAGCTAAAATGGTATGATCCCACAAAACTGGGACCCGGACTCTTCCTTCAATGTCCAGCACGGAGTGCAGATGACTTCTGGGTATGAGATGGTGTTAAAGATGGTGATGATGATTTGCAAATAAACAGAGAAAGTCTGTAGCTCTAGCTGGATCCAAATTAAACAGCTTTTATTGCCTCAGGGAGAATGCAGACCACTTACATCTCTTGTCAAAAACCAGTCTTCCGATATCTGTCACTCCCTTCCCAAATACTATGTTTCACACCAGCTAAATCCCTAGGTATTGGGAATACAATTTACTGCTTCATACTGGGCTCTGTGTAAAGGCCACTATTTGCTCCTGTTGACTGAGTTTTTGTGATAGGTTAAAGGATTTCTGCATGTGAGCTTTATTGAGCACTTGGGCTGTATGAGGAAAACAGGGGCAAATTTTCAGCTATTAACCAGTTACTTCTTGTGCCACTGAAATATTCTATTGAGGGTGCCAGTTGGGGTTAGCCACAGCACCAGGAGAGGCAGCAAGGGCATCCAGAGACGTGAGAAATATCTGTCACATTAAGTACTTCATACCATGCACCCATTAGCCTCCTGATACAGCAGGGCTGATGGCATAGGATATGTAAAATGCTGAATATTTACAAAATCTCATCCTGTGACACCAACCAAGAATGACAGGTGCATACTGGGGTGGAGAGGCCACATGAAGGTTGCATCAGTGTGTAAAGTGACAAATACAAGCCCCTTTCTTCAGACTGACATGGCGCTGATTTTGAAGAACTTCATTGGCAGGTACAATATTCAATACTAAATCCATGTTTCCATATCGAGGAGGTTCAAACACGCTATAAGACTCCCAGGCCCCTGTTTCTACCGTAGGCACTTCGCCTATGGCCTTGGCAGAATCATGCAGGCTGCCAGGAGCCGCTCTGTTTTCCATCTCATTGAGTGGAAAGGACAATTCTATACACATAACTTCAAGATGTTGCCATGAGGCTGAACCAGGCATTGTCTGCAGAGAGCTTTCCTGCTCAGAGCAAAGCTCTAGAGAGCCCTGCCCTCTACCTCAGAGCGGCACTGCACTCTTAAATAAGATTATTTTCCCTCTACCTTGCTGTTGTCCAGTTTAGGAATGGAAAGAGCATTGGTACAGATAATCATAAGAGCCATTCGAGTTGCTATCCTAACTAGTGTGATGTTAGCAGCTTATAGACAGCGAGGGCCCTGAATTTCAATTTCTAATTATGTTTCCGGTACCATACTTCTATTTTTTACATTTTGATGCTTTGATGTCTAGAAGGATATGACCTTGGAGGAACTGCTCCTTCCAGAGCCAGCCGGTTGCTAGACACAGTACGCTTTTCTCCATCAAGTGTGCATTTCAAATGCAAACCAACCCACCCAGAGCCCACACCCAACCTCCTCCATCAGTCTTTCGCAGTCAGAGCTACTATTCCCCTGCCCTCATTACCTCTGAGCCAGGTACCACATAACTAGGGACAGCCCCTATGGCCCAGGGCCCACTGAAATTAACCATTTGTTCACCAAATTAATTCCTTTAACTAGGTTTTCAATTTAGGGCTGATTCCACCCTAACTCCTTCCCCTCCCCTTCTAGTAAATGTCCTTTTTGCTTCCACCAGCCAGAGTTGGTTTCTGCAACTAAGAACCCTGACATCATTAGAGATTCTGGAGTCTCCCACACACACCCTTCCTGAAGCTTCCTTAACCCCTCAAGAACCAGTCTTCATAGGAGCTCTCCATAACCTCCTCCCAGTCTACCCCCACACAAACAGCATGCTCTCTACGCTCTTCGTCTGTATTTCTTTGCCTTTGATTCCTTTTCTGATATACTAATGCCCGAGAAATTTCTCTGAAACTCTTCCACTTGCTCCAAATGTTCCAGCCACACAGAAGTCTCAGCAGAATGATCTGGATGCGACAGGAGACACTACAGAGTTCGCAGGCAGACAAAATGCAAAAATTTCAATACTTTAAATGCAGTGCATTCTCATCACATACCCAGAGCTACTTTGTTTAGTTATGTTTTCAGGGGATCTTACTTCTGTTTGCCAGGTCTATGGTGTGGATGCTTCCCTCTCTCACCGAGGTGTTCAGAGTCTTAATTAAATAGTGAGTGTGAAGGGCTTTGACAGCATAAGATGCAATGTGTTAGAGAAATCCCCAGGGAGTTTCTTCATGTTGGCTCGAAAGACACAAGAAAATTAGAAAGCTTTAACAATTGAGCTAAAGTTCACTAGTAAACTTTTTGGTTTTCCTTGTGTGTCTGTGTGTGGTATCGTACAAAGGTTGAATTTTTTTTTTTTTTAATTCTAACTGTAAATGAAAGAACCATGTTGAAAACCCCTGCAGGACATGTTAAATTTAAGTTCTCCATGATGGGTCTGTGGGATATATATAATCAAATTATTGTCTGTGGACCTTGAATCTTTTCAACAAAGAGGAAACCTGCTTGGACTCAGTTATTTAGTTAATATTTCCAAAAGGAAATCTGGGATCCAAATTTTAGCCGAGTATGAAAGGAAACATCCCCCCCTTAAAATACACATCTCCTGAGTGGGGTGTCCCTTCCCTGAGATTAAGACATAATATTCATTTGCTTCTTAGGGTTTGGATTTAGGGTTAATTTAATTATGTCTCAGGAAGCCAAGTCCTCTGCTTTGAGGCAGAAAAATGATGGAGAACAGCAATAAACATGGATCAAAAGCCTTTTCATTCAGAATGAAAGGATGTGGGTAGAGGGAGGACTCTCCACTGAGCCAAACTCCACAAACAGGGACTCATGCACCACCCCGGGGAGGGAGGCAGACATTGACCCTGGAGCTGTGTGCCAGTAGCAGACTGGTGTGTTTGACTGACTGAGGGTGAGATCGGACAAGAGTGAGGAGAGACCCAGCAGTCCTGCAGGTCTGCCCCCGAGTCTGAGCCTGTTCAATCACCACCTTTCCACTGAAGCTTTCTTAAATGCAAAAACTCACCCAGTCTCTCTTTACTACCCAAACAATTCACAATGTACCCTGTTTGCACTTTATATCTTATAGAAAGTTTGGCTTTAAACAACAACAAAAAATCTTTCTTCCATATTTGAGAACAATTCCAAAGAACTCACCTAGGAAAACTGGGAAGACCTATGTGTACTATATATCTGGAAAGGCATGTCGGTTTCCTTTAAATATCGCCACATATTTTCTTTTTTTTTCTTTTTTTCCTTAAGTTATTTTTTTTCTTATGTCCAGTTAGCCAACATACAGTTGGCATTAGTTTTGTTGTAGTGTTCAGCAATCCATTAATTGCATATAACACCCAGTGCTCATTACCACACGTGCCCTCCTTAATACCCATCACCCGGCTACCCCATTCCCCACCTGCCTTCCTTCTATAACCCTCAGTTTGTTTCCTGGAGTCCAGAGTCTCTCATGTTTATCTGCCTATCTGATTTCTTCCCATTCAGTTTTTCCTCCCTTCCCTGTGGTCCTCCGTGCTATTCCTTATGTTCCACATATGAGTGAAACCATATGATAATTGTCTCTCTCTGCTTCACTTATTTCACTTAGCACAATCCCCTCCAGTTCTGCCCATGTTGATAGAAATGGTGGGTATTCATCCTTTCTGATGGCTGAGTAATATTCCATTGTATATATGAACAACATCTTTATCCATTCATCTGTTGAAGGGCATCTTGGCTCCTTCCACAGTTTTTGCCATGTATTTTCACAAGAAAAACCAAATATTTATGTGTTAATATATAACGAAGTATCATTTCAAATAAGTAAGGAAAGGATAGAACTGGGACAACTGGCTATCTTTTTGGATAAAAAAAAAAAATCTGGATCCTTATAGGACTCTGTACCAAAATAAATTCCAGATGGATCAAGTATTTAAATATAGTTAATAATATATATTTGTAAAAAACAAATCAATGAATTTTGTTTATAATCTCGAGCAGCAAAATCCTTTTTAGACACGACCTAAAATTCAGAAATATAAAGGAAATGGTTGAAAAAAAATAAAGGAAGTGATTGGTAAATTTAGCTACATAAAATGTTAAAATTCTTTATGACAAAAATGTCATAATCAAAGTCAAAAGGTAAGTGACAAACTTTGACAATTTTTTAACTAATGTGACAAAGAGTTAATGCCACAAATAAATCAAGATTTTTTTATAAATCTGTTTATAGGGAGATAGAAAAATCCACTAAGAAAATCAGTAAAGGACCTGGATAAGCAGTTCACACAAAATAAAATAAAATAGCCCATAAATTCATGAAAGGTTGAAACTTACTCATAATTAAAGAAATATAAATTTGAAAAAAATTGAGTTAGTTTCTCCAATTATCCAGACTAAGATAAAAGCATTTGCTACTTTTTGGTGTTTCCAAGGACATGAAGAAATGGGCACTCGCTACTGGCAAGTGTGGATTGGTGCAATTTTTAAAAGGCAACTGGCAAGATCTAATAAACTCACACGTCTAGAAATGTATCCAAGATATACAAATATAAACATAAATAATGCTAAGCATTATTTGTAATCAGTAAGATTTTGGCAATATCTTGGATATCTATCAATAGAGAATTGGCTAAATAAATTATGGAAAATCTATACAACAGACTGCAGCCATTATAAACATTGGGGTAGATCGGTATGCACTACTATAAGAAAAATCTTCAAGATATAGCGAACGACACAAAGGCTAGATGCAGAAAAGTGGGTGTAGTGTGGTTTCATTTGTGAAAAAATATGTGCTTGAGATGCAGACTCATTGGACATTTTTGGAAAGAGATACGGAAAACTTCTAATGATTTTTCTCAGCAAAGTGGGAACTTTATTTTTATTTTTACCCTTTTGTACTTTTTAAACTTTTACCATGGACCTGCTTTACCTTTACAGCAAAGATCTAGTTTAAAAATAGAGGCTCATCTACCACTTATAATTAAAGAAATCACAAGTTTTACTCAACAAACATATACAGAAGGTAGACTATTTACCAGAGTCTGAAGATACGAAGTTGTCTACAATGCAAGCCCTGGCCTCCAGGAGTGACCCTATGTCTTGAGATGTGAGGAGAGCCAGGTATATAAATAAGCAATCACTCCCTTCGTTAAGCGCCGTAGGAAAGACGCCCATCTTTCAAGATACCCAACACTTTCCCAAGCAGGACTCCAAAGAAGCCCACACTGGATTCCCTCACACAAACCACAGCCTTTCCTGTGATCTCAGACACCAGAATAAAAACCCCACCAGGAGACGGGGTCTTCACAGCTCCCCTTGGAATTGGAATGCAGCCATCTTTTGAAAGGCCTTTGTCAGTCACTCAATGAAACATTAACCTTTGGAACTCATCTCTCTGACAGCCTGGGTCAAGGGATCGGGCTCTCAAACATGAGCCCACTCTCCACAGGAACTGCAGGTCTATTAAGCCTTACATACGGAGCAATTACAAGGAAGGGGGAGAGTGAACGCTTGAGGCTTTCATGATGGGCAGAGGGGTCTCGGCTATAGCTGTGTAACAAGTATTATTGGCAAAGCTTCATTGCCCCTTCCTCCAACCCCCGCTTTAATGCTAACATGTGGCTTGTCAAAAGAACTTGTTTGATGGCTGTAAGGAGACCTCAGAGGTAGAGTGATTTCCCAGGTCTCCATACTTCCCAATGGCGGGACTCCAAAGTCTGCATTCTTCCCACACAGCCCTGCTGTCAGAAGCAAAAATCGAGGTCAAGAAACAATCCAGCATATAAAGATTAACCGGGGCCCTTCAGAGCCCTGGGCCCCACGTGGTCCTTCCACCTGCAGCTCCTGGGGAGCGCACACTTTGCTGTGAAGATCAGCAAATGGGACTAATGAGGTGGTATAGTGTGATCCCGCTGGGAATATGGCCTTGTGCAGAGATCCTAATCAAAAGATTTCACAAGCACGGGCAGAAATTAAAGATGAGGAAAGTTCTGCTAGGTTGGGCAGGGGAGAATGTCAGCACCCCTCATCAGCAGCCCTAAGTGAACACAACTTTCATGAACAACTTTGGCCTCTTTTCCTTCATACTATGTGTTCTCTCAACAGACCTCCGGAGGGGCCGCCTGTATGGGAACAGCATGAAACAGGCCCTCTATCTTCACAACCGCTACCCAGAGAACCACACAGAAATATTGTGAATGCCACAAATCAAGTGGGAAGGGATAACAGAGAAGTTCTCACTACTTTCCACTGGCAGCAAAAGCCCCTTGACAGGTCAGGGTGAGGGACTGGAGAGAAAGAGTCAGAGACCTGATCTTCTAGACCAACATGGCCAGACCTTAGACAAATCACAGTCTCTCTCAGACACAGTCACCTTGTCTGGAAAAAACTGCCTGCCTCACAAGCTATCAGGGTAAATGGAGACAACATGAGTGTATGAGATTCATAAATATTATGTTGCATTAGCATGTACCCCTTGCTCCCAGGGAGCTGACACGTACCTTCCCTACTCCGGAAAGAGGAGCAAACGTCCCTGGGATATCATCCCTTCATAGTCAAGAAGAGGAGAAATGCAGAATATCGGTGCAATGGGTGCTCAGATTAATTACCTTTTCAACTCTGGGGAAGCACAGTAGATAATAAAAAGAGAGACTTATTGCACACTTATCCTCCAAAAGAGATTAAATAAATTTCACAACTATTATTTTATTCTTTCAAAGAAAATACCTCAGAAAGGGGAAAGAGGAGTGTTAGCGTGATGGAACACTGGGATAGTGTATTGGTAAGAGCCCCAGGAAGCTATTCTGCTGTTCGAGGTCTCACTTTCCTCATTGGTAATAGTTCCTACTTCATAGGTCACTGGAAGCATGTCCTTCATACTGAGTACCTAGGAAGCCCTAGGTAACTGTTGTGCTGTCAACAACCCTATTCTGTGCTGGAGAAAATGAGGCAGAGAGGATGACTTCTTCTTTCACAGAAAGTGGAGCACATACCAGAGAAAGACTGATCCCCCGTCTGGGGCTTTCTCAAACCTACCCTTTTCTTTTATTTCCTACAAGACAAGGACAAAACCTCTTTACTGGTCTCCCTGCCTCCTTGTCCTGTTCCAATCTTTCATTACCATTTTTTTATTATGTCCCCCTACTTCCCAAGGGTCAGGTCAAAACTTACATTTTCCATAATACCCATCACCGGCCTATAAGGAGGGCACATATTGCATGGTGCACTGGGTGTTAAACACAAATAATGAACATGGAACATTGCATCAAAAACTGGGGATGTACTGTATGGTGACTAATATAACAAAATAAAAATTATTAAAAAAAAAACTTACATTTTCCAAAATGTACTTCACTTCCACTCAGCATTTCTAAACTCAGTATGGGCCCCTCCCCTGGGCCTCTTTTAATCTCAGTCTCCACCCATTGACAGCCCCCCCCATTCGTGGGGTCCTCCCACTCATAGCCCCCCCCACTATTGGGCTCCATGTGAGTAGCTACTCGTCTTTTACCATTCTGAACCAAGATAACTACAAATTTTACCTTAATTTTCCACAACATTTTGGAGACTAGACTGTAATATTAAGCATGATTGTATTCTAGGCTCAGGATAAAAGAAAAAAAATTAGATTCAGGGAAGGACTTGTAACTTCTGGATTTGGCTATCTCAAGGACTCCAAGATTGGCCCATTCTCAGAAATCCCTCATAGGGGTCGCTGTCTCCCCAGGAAGGCCATCTTCCTCTACCCTCCAGTGTGTTCACAGCAAGTCTAGGCTTGTCCATGACCAGGCCCAGGAAACAGATCCAAAGGGGCACCAGTCTAAGACCCACCCTCTAAGTATTCATTTCCCAGGACAAATGATAATAGGAATGTTGGAATTGTTTACTCTCTCCAATAGAAACCCATCACTAACCAATCAGATGGACTCGACCCGCCATCACAAACAGGAAGACTGCTCCATATACAAGTCAGTTCTAGCAAAGATACAGTCCAGGGTGAACTCCCCCCATCTTGGTCCTGCTCTTTTCTTACAGCCTCGCTCCAGTGCAAGGCGAAGATCAGTCTTGCTGTCCTTCCCAGCCTGCTCCAGTCTTCAGACCAACACAAAAACAAGTAACACTCTTTAGCCATAGCCCAATCTAATTCAATATACAGAAAGGGAAAAAAAGCATTTCTCTAAAAGAAATGGACTCTTCAGAGATGCAAGAAGCCAACAACATAAACATTCACAGGCTAGTTCCTTAGAGCCGCAGCCTCTCAAACATGTCTTCCGATTATGGTGTGCATTACATTTACCAAATATAATTGTCTATTTAGGCTATTTCCAGAACAAAGAAACAGGATGCTCCAAAAGTATACTCCAGTCTTTATTTCATGCAAGAGAGGAAGTTGCTTAGAGCGTGGAAGCAGGTTTGTCAGCTTTTGTCACTCCCCTCCAGGTTTTGAGACTCTTACCACCAGGCTTTAGCCAAGATTGAGACTCCCTGTGCTTGGTGCCTGTGGTCTTGCTAGACTTCTCTGCTGAAAGAAAGGAAGCACAGAGCTCAGGAATGGGAACTCATACCTGACATTGCTGCAGCAGAGTATCTCATTTCTTTCCCCCCACCTTTTCCTTTTCATTGTCTTTTCCCTCTGCAGTGATAGCTGAACTTTGTCACCAACCCACACCCATCCTCTTCAGCTGGGACTTCCTATCTCACCCTCCTTTGGAGCCCAAGAAGTATGTGAGGATACACAGCCTCTGGAGTGTCCAGACAGTGGGAAGGGCAAAGTGTCTCTAGCTCCGACAGCAAAACATCTTATAGGAATGTCCAATCTTTCTCTAAGGGAAGTCCTTATTTTGACACAAATCATAGAGAAGGAGGAGGGGAAGGCCTTGAAATACAAATGAGCAACTTTTTAAAAAGCTTTCAGAATCAAACGTAAAGTTCATTAAGAAAAGTAATGGAAATTTTATGGCTGGTGCACAGATAAATTCATTGCTGCCTCTTAATTCATCAAGCCCACATACAAGAGTGTATACCAAATTAATTGGAACTAACAGCCTCTCAGAAACTCTAACCAGCTGCACACTCAGGGTAAACTAGTCAGAACAAAATAAAGAGCCCCTTCTCCTTCTCCCAGGCCTTGATTGAATTAAAGGCTAAGTTTTCTCAACTCTCAAAATGTTCAACAACTTTGTTCTTCCATGACTGCCAAGCCATCATCTACTGTTTGAGCCCAAGCTGAGTCAGAACTAGATACAAATGGAGTTTCCTTGGATAGTGAGAATCCCAATTCTATTTCTCCATAACTATAAAGACAAGATCAAAAATTCTTGACAAGAGACGCTCTAACGCTGACGTTAAATGTCTCATCCAGGTGCAGAGACTGGGGGGGGGGCAGGGGAGCAGGTCAAATTTGAATTATTTACTTCCCATTACTTTCTAGGATAACTTGTAGAGAAGGCTCTTAATCCTTTATTCAAGTTAATGCTCTGGTTCTTAGACATGGTTTCCAAGCAGGCTACCCAGTAAATCCAACAAGAGAACCAAATAGACTCTGTAAGTCACTACAATTATTTGTTTAAAAAAAAAACATGGAGGCCACGTCGTCTTGAAGACAAATCAGCACTATCCACCTTAGTCTAAAATAAGTTCTTGTCAGACAGCTGCAAATATTATTTTATTAGTAAATATTAATTATTCATTTTGACAACTTAATGTTAATTTCATGAATAACAAGTAACATTTATTGAGGGCTTCATCTACGTAAGGCACTGTGCTAAGCATTATACGTGTATTATCTCATAGAACCTCACAACAGCCCAGTGAGATTCGTACTATTATAATTCCCTTTTCTTTTCAGTATTTTATTTTTTTTAAGTAATCTCAACACGCGGCATGGGGCTAGAATTTATAACCCTGAGATCAAGGGTCTCAAGCTCTACCAACTGATATTCAGAGAAGTTAGGTAACTTAGCCAAGGTCAGATAACTAGAATATCTGGTCCAACCTTCAGTTACGTTGTGAAAGCTCAACCATCAGTTGATAGCCTGATAGGTAGGTAAAAGGTGAAGACAGAAGCCTGCAGGGTTTCGTCCTCAGAGAAACCACAGAGAATTTGGGTGGGCCAATGGAAAAGCTTTATTTTAACAACCACATAGAGAAGGTGATTTTAGTCAGAAAGTGTTGAGGCTGGGTTTTGATCCCTGTTTAGGATGCCAAATCTGAAGTTAGAGGCTTTCATCCTCCTCCAGCAGAGGGTTTACCCACATGGAGAGGGGAGAAAACTTCCACACAATTCTACAAAGTACTCATTTGGAGTTACATGTCTAAGAAAGAAGAGATAATATGGAACTTAACAACTCCTCACTTACAGTTATTAGAAGTGCTGGCTAGTTACTGAAGGAAGGGAAGTCTTCTGAAAAAAACAACTCCCTAATTTGAGTTGCCTATTCCTTTTGTCCCTCCCACTGTGGGAAGGTCTCAACTTCCAGAAGGCATCTTTAGGATAGCAACAGCCTAGGTCAGTATTGTCCATGGACTGGGGCTGCATGATAAAAGTCGGAGGAGTCTTTCTCATAAAGGGACAAAAATGAACAAACCCTAAATGGGAAGTTACGTTTACTTGCATGGTGTTATCACAATTTATCAATATGATAAACATTTGCTGGTTGCCTTTAAATGCCAGGCTCAAGGTAAGATCTGGAGACCCAAAGATGAGTAATCATAAAGGATTACCCCCCCCCTTTAAATGAATAGAGTGATGATTCAAATAAAAAATTACAGTCATTTTAAATAAGGGCCTTTGGGGCTGGAACACAAAGGTGAATGCTTTGATCTGTCTACACCTTTTCAAAGATACAACATATCTAATTAGGCCTCTGGAGACTGATCACTTCAGACTTGCAGCATTTCGTGTATTCAGTTGTTTTAACTGTGTTTTGGGATGGCTGCTTAATTAGCCACTTGTAGGGGACAGCAAGAAAGTAAATGCATATTGAGTTTGTTTCAGTGATGATTTTTGGCAGAATCTCTATGTCAGATAGAAATTTATTTTTCTCAAGTATAAGAAAATCTAATTAATAGCACCTTAAACACATAAGGTATTTGTCTCACATCACAAGAGGCTGTGAGTATTTCCACAGCTGACCAAAAAAAGCCCAAAATTGGTACCAGATACTAAATCCTCTTTTTCTCCACTACCCTCAGCAGGTTGGCCTTCATCATCATGCCAATTGCCTCCTGGTTGCCTGGCTGCCACTCTGCCAGCCATCATGGTTGAGTTCCAGAAAGGAATAAGGAACAAGGAGTAGAAGAGATAGCAGACCTTGGCTTTTATCTCATTGTCCAACACTATCCCTGTTGACTTCAAAGAAGACTAGAAAATCAATTTTTCTTTGTTTATTGTTGTTTTAAAGACCTAATAAAGACAGAAAAGAGAAAGAGGTTGGAAATGAAAGGTTAGTCAACGAAGAGTGTCTGTTATTCCTCTCACCTATACAGAGAGGCCTAGACCAGTTTTTAGGGTTCCTAGATGTTTTTTAAAGGAATAAATACCCCCAAAAAAGGCAGTTTCAAGAATGTAGTTTAGTTTCAATTTGCACATATCTAACAAATGGGCTTTTTTGTTTTGTTTTAATGCGGTGATTATAGGTAGAGCCTCATTTGCCACTACCAACCTTGGCGAGGCCAGGCCAAATGGTGCTCCTTCTTTTCCACAGCTCCCCCACACCTCCGTGGTAAGCCTTGGTTATGGGACCCATAAGCAATGATGATGGGAAAGGCCTGGAGGCCTTCTCTCATCGGTGTTCTCACACAAGGCTGTGACGGTCTTTGCCACATAAACCAGAAGAAGGGAATCTGGAATCAAAAGGACAGAGAAAGTTCCTGGAAAAAAAAAATCCATAAATCATAAAGGGATATCATTTAATAATGTTCACAAAATAAGAAAACCCTTAAATACTTGTGAAGATTATGGCTTAAGTGTTACTTTGAAGGAAATCACAGATTTTTGCTTTATGCCATTTCCAAATAGGTGTCCTTCTTATATTCATCTAAGACTGCACTGCCAGGTATATAGTAGCCATGAGCCGCCTGTGGCTACTGAGCACGTGAAATGTGGCTGGTCCAAATTGACACGTGCTGTAAGTATTAAATGCATAGTAGATTTCGAAGACTGGGTAAGAAAAAAGAATATAAGCAATCTCATTAGTAATTTCTTTATATTGAATACATGTTGAAATGATAATATTTTGGACATAGGGAATTAAATAAAACATATTATTAAAGTTAAATTCACCTGTCTCTTTTTTATTTATTTTTTTTTTTAGTGTAGCTACTAGAAAAAGTAAAATTACCTCTGTGGCTCATATCTGTGGCTTACATTATATTTCTCTTGTCCTGAGCTGGTCTAGGATGACACCTTACAAGGGCCTATCCGTAACAGGGGCTGTGGTGCCCCGCCCCATGTCCCATTGGCCCATTTGAGTTCACCAGCAGCCTCCCAGGACAGTCCCATGCGTGCCAGCATCTTCCCCATTCCCTCCTCAGGGAAAGATCTCTCTGCTACTCCGCCTGAAGGCCTTTTCTAGAGCCCTAGGATCTTGCTCAGGGCAGCCCAGGATTTAATGCTTCCAGGAGCAACCTTCAATTTATAAGGGATGGGGAATAAATGCCCCATCTTCAGCAGTCCCTTGGCAAGACAACTTTTTTTTAATTTATTACTGAAGTATAGTTGACATACAATGTTATATTAGTTTCAGGGGTACAACGTAGTGGTTTGACAATTGTATACATTACTCAACACTCACCACGATCAGTGTAGTCACTGTCTGTCACCATTCAACATTATTGCAATATTATTTATTTTATTCCCCATGCTGTACTTTTTATCTTCATGACTTCTTTAATTTATAACTGGAAGTTTGTACCTCTGAATCTTCTTCACCGGCCCTTTGGCAACCACCAGTTTATTCTCTGTATTTAAGGATCTGTTTGGTTTTTTTGTTTGTTTGTTTTGTTTTTTAGATTCTACTTGTAAGTGAAATCATACGGGATTTGTCTTTCTCTGTCTGACTAATGTCACTCTGCATAACACCTTCTAGGTCCACCCATGTTGTCACAAACGGCAAGATCTCACTCTTTTTTTATAGCTGAATGATATTCTATCATCTATAGACATACACACACCACATCTTCTTTATCCCTTCACCTATCAGTGGACACTTGGGTTGCTTCCCTATCTCGGTTATTGTAAATAATGTTGCAATCAACATGGGGGTGCATATCTTTTTTAATGGGGGCTTTTATTTTCAGTTTTGAAGTGTGTTCTACTCAGTCTCTCAAAGGGTCCCTAGCAGGGCTGAGCCCCTGTTGCCCACAGCAATAGCTTTCTCATTAACACAGATTTCTATAGACTCTTGACCCTTTCCTATCTTACCCTACTTGTGCTCCCTGGGGTCACCTTGCAAATAAACTCCCTGCCCCAGTGTTTTCCTCACCGCTACTTCAGGGGGCCCAGACTAAAAGAACAGCGCAAACATTTCCACGACCCCTCTTTATAGGGCCCATGCCAAGTACCCTTTGACTTTACAACTCATGCCGAAGTCTTTTACTTGGGCTATTATCAGAGAAGATGTCTTTAATTACTATTGTTTTTCACCCATTCATTTAGGACTCCATTGTCAGTGGCCTTAAAAGATGACCAAAAAAAAAAAAAAAAAAAAAAAAATTTCNGATTCTGCTCTAATTAAACAAAAAGTGTATCATTTGAAAGAGTTTGCATATTTTTTTCCTTTCCAAGTAATTTGCTTACATTTAAACTGTGCTTATGTAGTGTTGTCTTAATTATCAAGTCATTAAAGACATTGATGGGGCCCTTTAAATCATTTTGTTTTGCTTTGGGGCAGTGGCAGGTTCTTTTAGATGGAATCAAACTCCACAAGATTATTAAACACATTTCTCCTCTGATCCGCAAAAAGGGGCACAACCAGCATGATAGCAGTGTTGGTGGGAGACAGCCACCATTCCCTGCACTCTGGAAATAAGGATCAAAGAGTAGGTACAGCTATCGTGTATTCTGGATGCCCTGACCTGCAACCCAGCCCTCACTGTCTGATCCCTATGCCTGCCTTAACAGTAATGGCCCAGGGGCACCTGAGTGGCTCAGTCGATTGGGCATCTGCCTGCCTTCCACTCAGGTCATGATCTCAGGGTCCTGGGATGGAGCCCCATGTCAGGCTCCCTGCCTAGCGGGGAGCCTGGTTCTCCTCTCCCTCTGCCACTCCCCCTGCTTGTCCTCGCTCTCCCTCTCAAATAAACAAATAAAATCTTTTTAAAAAACAATAATGGTTTTTTAACTTAAAAAAAAAAAGCTTTAGCATCCAATAGATCTAGATTTCAATCCTGTCTCCACCAACTACACACACAATTAGTGTAACTTTCAAATCACTCATTCTTTCTGAGCCTCAGTTTCCCTATCTATAGCATGAGGATGGGGGCTACTACAGAGTGAGCACGAGAAATATTTGGCCCACATTTTAACAGTCTCATGTTTAGATTTTTACTCTGTCTTCAAATAAAATCTGTCTGTGTCTGTGTGTTTGCACACACACATAAATATATAAATATATATATATTTTTTAACCTACATTTTTATATGCTCTTCTGGCATTTATTCGGTCATTGATACACCAGCAGCCTTAGGCATATCCTGGGCCTCTCCTGACCCAGACCATGAAGAGAGTAAGAACCCCGTATGGCCAACAGCGGCTTTCATCAATTCACAATGAGCATTAGAAAACAAGAGCCTTGTTTCAAACCACCTGCCCTATCATTCTTCCCTTTATTTCTTCTTGGCAAGTCCCACATGCAACTCTCCCTTGAGCCTTCCCACTACAGCCTCTCTGCAGTCCTGGGAGGCCAGCGTACTCTATCTTTTATCATGTGTTTGGCTATCAAAACGGGTATTCGTGCAGACTGTCCTTCCAGGAACGAATACTTGGTGTGGCCACAGATTGCCTCCCTCGTGAATTATCTCCATGGAAGGCCCTGAAGTTCTCTGTGCCAAGCCCTAGAACTAGCCCTTGGGTTCCCTAGCCCTATTGGATGATGTATCCAGCAAAGTCATGGCTATGTTTTCCCTTCTTCTACCTAATATGTTTCTTCTAGTATCAGATCTTCTCAGGAACCTGGGACTTCATTCAGTGTTTCATTTAATTGGAAACAATTATGAGTGCCTACAAAGTGCAGAGAGCACTTTGCTAGCTTCTAAAAGGAAGAAAAGATGACAGCTACAAAGAAATTTAAAATGTAGCCACTTGACCTTCGGGGAATTTACAATCTAGCTGAATCTAGTATAGAGAAACCTTTTAGAGATGCAACAAGAGCGTGTTAATGAATAAAAAAGCATACATACAATGAAAAAGCTAAAAAAAATTACTGTGAGGGTTTTGATGAGGTTGGAGATGTTATTGACAGAGGGACACCTAGGAATGCCTGAATCTTGCCTTAGCCAGCCTCCCTTCCACACCGTGAGGTCCCTCATACAACGGACAATGACATGTAGGAATTAAAGAACTCTGCTATTTTTAATGACCTGGAATGATGCTCTAAACTCCTATGAAGGGTGGGTTGATAACCCAGTAGGGGCATGCATTCTACCAGAAGGCCAAGTGAGCCTTTGCCATCTTCCTAAGCCCAAACCCAAATCTTGGGGCCACCCCCACCCTCTGGCTAGAAGCATTATCCAGAGTAGGCATACACTGAGCACCCCTGGGATAGGTGGGAGAGAAAGTGAAGCTTGCCAGACCCATCGAAGGCTGCCTATCCAATTGCTGGTTACATTTCTAAGGTCACAGAAGGGAGGCAGTACCTATATGTGAAACTTTTAATACACGGCTGCCCTGATGACTACTAGCGAAAATGGCCCAAGTCTTTGCCTCTCTTCCTCCTATGCTGATATGACACCGTGTCTCATTAAGTGACAAGAAAATGGCAGACAGAAAATGCTATAAACCCTAAGGAGAAGCAAATTCACTTTGGGCCAGAATAATAAAAGAGGTAACAGGATATTATTTGACAGAATTGCTTTTGCCTTAAACATAGCATAGTGTCTCCCTCCCAAGGCCAGAGCCCCTCCCCCTCCTTCCCCTGACCCTCCTAGGTATTCTTACAAGGGAGCGTGCTGGGTATTACTTCTTACTTCTCACAATCTCAATACATGCTTGTTCCAGGAACAACCCAATTCTGTAGTCAATTACCAGCAAGCTGACCCCTCTTGCAAGCATACATAAGAGAGGAAAGCTACTTGCTTGTCTAATGATATTCTTTTCACAACGTCTTTCTGGGTATTTTCCATAATTGAATTGTCTGCAAACAAAATAAAAGATTGCTGCTTCTAATAGTATGTGGCACTTGGTAGGCACCTTTGAATGAAATGTAACAAAGCACTTGAAACAAATGTTCATTAACTGCCTACTTGTGTTTGAGGGCAGGACACTCTACGTTTCCTAAATGAAAGAGTTCAAGCCATCTAAACATGTCTAAGAAGTAATGAGTAACTCTTGTTCACGAGGTATCATGGAAAACGGCATGTTTTGACAAAAATTAATTTTAAAGTGGACTCTCTTTATTTCACCTAGTTACTATATGATATAGAGAGAAATGTTATATTTTACATTAGCTGGAGGAAATGTCTTAATATTCTGGGACCCCAACTTCCTTTGTCTATTCTATCCCTTTCTATTACCCGAATATCTTTCTAAATATCTATACAGCCCAAATGGGCTTTGCTCCCTCATCTCTGTCTTTATGGACTTGGAAACAGTGATAAATGTAATGCAAATTGTAAACCTATTTTTTCTACAGTCATTCAGCTTTTCCTTATATACTGGGTCACAAAATCAAGAGTCTTTAGTCTTAAAAATTAAGCTAGAATGGCAAAAACAAATCCATGAAGTTAAAGATTCTGCATTTGGCATGCATTTGTACTTGTCAATATTTTTACTATCTCATTATATTGTCCCCTGATTTCAAAAGAAATACAGTGTATAGGAAATGGAGGGAAGGGTCATTGAGTCCCTGGAAAAAGATGCTCCAGACTGTTCCAGCTTTTCATTCCTACCTTTGAACTTTGGAAATATAACCAAAGCATATATATATATTTTATTATGATATGTTATTTACCATACAGTACATCATTAGTTTTTGATGTAGTATTATTTTTGAAATTCAAAAGGACCTTGAAGAGTTTTGGAATTTGGCTATCTAAAGCATCACACTCTGATGTCCCCCAAAGCTGATAAGAATAGCACACAAAATTTTGCCAGGGATATACTGAAGAGGATTCTAGTCTAGGAATGCCAATTAGGCTAGCAATCAACAAATATGGGGCCTGGGGACTTCTAAATGTTTGCTCCAATAGCTGACTTATTGGCTTGTACAGTGTTCCCCTCAGTAGACACTTAAGCAGGTGTCCACATGATCTAAGGAAAATAACACTGTCCCACAGATTTTAGAAGGCAGGGGTTAAGGGGGACGAAACAAAGTGTTCAGCAGAATAATCTAGACCATCTGTAGAGAGCAAATCCACTAGATGATTACTGATCACTTGGTTTGGTTGTTGCTATGATACTCCAAACAAATGGACAAAAGCAACAGCCCACATGCTGCTAGATTCTAGGAGTCAAAGACAATTGAGCTAAGGCACTTTTTCTCCACAAGGCCAGAATCTATGGGGCTATCCATAAAAGAAAGAAAGGAAAGGGGAAAGGGGAAGGAGGGGGTGAAGGAGGAACAAAGAAAAAGAGAGACAGAGAAATGAGAGAGAAAGAGACATAGATTCTACCTGGGGAGTTAAGGCAAGAGGGGATGATTATCTAAACAGGCTCTAGAAAGATGTGTCAGCCTTCATTCTCTCAAAGGACAAGATGATAAAGCTATTCAGGCCATGGAACACTTGGGCAAGATATTTGCATTTTCTATTCTATGAAATACAGCTTGCAGCTTGACTCTACTCTTTTGAGGAATACGAGGAAGGAAGACTGCCAACTCAGTATCGCATTCCTTGAAAACAGAAAATACATTTTGATAACCTAGAACACTGGTTCTCAAGGTACGAGCTGCAGACCAGCAGTATGAACATCACCTGACAACTTGGTAGAAATACAGATTCTTGTCTCTCACCCACTGATTCAGGCATTCTGAGGCTGGGGAGCCTTGGTGGCTCAGCCATGTAAGCGTCAGACTCTTGATTTTGGCTCAGGTCATGATCTCAGGGTCGTGGGATCAAGCCCTGTGTCAGGCTCCCCGCTCAGAGGCGAGTCTGCTTGGAATTCTCTCTGTCTCTCTCCCTCTGCCCTTCCCCCCACTCACTCAATATCTCTCCCTCCCTCTCTCTCTAAAAATAAATAAATAAATCTTAAAAAAATAAAGACCTTTATTGTGAGATTATATTCTTCCTACCTTTTGATTGTTAAATATTCATTCTTTTAATGGAATAATGGTATTAAAAGAACAATGACTTTTTTCAAATGAACTTAATTCACAAAATAGATTGCAGCCCATGATGGTCCTCAAAATGGGTTTTTTTAAAATGGATCAATCAAAAAATCCAAACATCTGGAAACCAATGAAATTTAAAAGATATGCATAGCTTTACCAGCATGCATTTTTCTTTTTTTCTTTTTTTTTAATATATTTTTTTAAAGATTTTATTTATTTATTTGACAGAGATAGAGACAGCTAGCGAGAGAGGGAACACAAGCAGGGGGAGTGGGAGAGGAAGAAGCAGGCTCATAGCAGAGGAGCCTGATGTGGGGCTCGATCCCCAGAACGCTGGGATCACGCCCTGAGCCGAAGGCAGGCGCTTAACCGCTGTGCCACCCAGGCGCCCCCAGCATGTATTTTTCTACCTGAAGTCAATAATGTTTTACTTTTTATCTACTTGTATTCCAAAAATGTCTAAATAAAGTTTCAGATTCATAAAACCAAGTTTCAGTAGTACATAAATCTAATAAATGTCCACCATCTCTAATGATTTTTATTCTAGGATTACCATTTTCTTTATGAACTGTCATTTGGAGCATTTCTTATTTGTGAAATATATATGTAACGATACGTCCTCTGGATAGATGTGTGTGCAGGGGTATTTGGTAGCTTTTTGAGATCCCCAAGCACCTTGCTAAGAGAACAGAAAGGGTGAGTAGAGACAGTATCATAAATAAACTATTATTATTTATAATGTACATTCTTCATTCGCATGCACTAATGCACAATGTTATTTATTAGTGCAATCACTGTTGCAAGAATTGTTATTATTTCATGACATAAAACTGAAAATGGAAATTGGAAAATAGGAAAGAGAAAAATACGTTCTATCTTGAGGACATGTGAGATTTACTATACCTAATCTGCACATAGACAAAACATATTTATTTCTATCACAATACCTTATTCATCAATGTATTAAATCGCCTCCTACGCCAGTAGCTGTTGGAGCATTAGACTCCTGGAACACAAACCTCATTCCTTCCCATCATCTCCCACACCCTTCCCCTCATTTCTAGTCTTATTATAAACTTCCTAGTCCCAGATTTCAACCCCTGAAACCTCAGATCATTGCAGGGCAGAGTCAGCTACTTCTGCAGACCCAGATGGTTCAGGGGTTCCTGGATATCAAAAAACTTCTGACTGCATCAGCTCAGATGACCCCATCCCAAATTTCGGAGTCCTCTTTCCTCCCAATCAGGGTCTTGACCTGATGAGGTGAACCTGCTGGGCTGTGAATTCAACCTTCTCGGGAGATCCACAGTTCTTACAATTAAATACTGAGCCTTCTCTTTAGTTCTTTCTACCCTCCAGCTGCAAAAATAGAGAGTATTTATATCTACCAAGGAGGACCTCTAGCTTTCACTGGTCAGTGACTTCAACTGGTCATTGATCATACTCAGTCCTTCACCAGGGCATCAATAGCCCAGCCCCCAGCATGAGCTATTCAATTAGAAGTCCTTACTATTACCACTTCCCCCAGACCTTCCCTGTGCCTGAGCTGTTGAACTTCCAGCATTCTCCCTCACTCCTGTCCCAACCCAGCTCACCCCTGGCAGAATTCTAATGATTACACAATTACAGCAGGCCAAGGGCTAGCAGGACTCCACCTGCCACCGGCAATGGGGCTTTCACAGTTTTCTTAGAGGCTGCTTCCTAGAAGCACTTGTGTCTGTTTTTTTTTTTTTTTTTAAGATTTTATTTATTTATTTGACAGAGAGACAGCCAGCAAGAAAGGGAACACAGCAGGGGGAGTGTGAGAGGAAGAAGCAGGCTCGTAGCAGAGGAGCCTGATGTGGGGCTCCATCTCAGAACGCTGGAATCATGCCCTGAGCCAAAGGCAGATGCTTAACGACTGCGCCACCCAGGCTCCCCGAAACACTTGTGTCTTAACTGGCTTAAGTCAGGTCCCCCAGGAAACAGAGGCTGAGACAGATTTCCATGCAGAAAGCATACAGGGAGTGCTCTGCTGACCCTCTTCAAGGGGGAGACATTGGGCAGAGGGAGAACTGGGCAGAGGGAGACATTGAACGGGAACAGAGACCTCGGCCCATTGCACAGGAGCTCTGAAGCTGAGATGGCTCTTAAGAGTAGGCCCACCTTGGGGGCACCTGGATGCCTCAGTGGGTTGAGCATCTGGCCCTTCACTTCAGCTCAGGTCATGGTCTCAGGGTCATGAGATCAAGCCTGGTGTTGGGCTCTGCATGTAGTGGGGAGTCTGCTTGAGATCCTCTCTGCCCCTCTCCCTCTGCCCTCCCCTTGCTCTCTCTCTCTCTTTCAAAAAAATAAATAAATCTTATCCACCTTGAAGCAAGGGCACTGGGCCTTTGTAGGCCCACGTCAACTAGTCACGAATAGAGGGAGCACAATATTGAATGAGGCAGTTCCTTTTCAGGGAGGGACTCGGCTATGGACACTCAGATGGCAACACTCCTGGCAGCTGGCGGAATGCATGCTTAGGCCTGACGGGTGCATATGAGCAGTGCACGCACCCAGGGTCTGCTTCATCCAGGGAATCAAGAACCAGGAAGATGCAAATGACAAAGATGGCCAGTGCTTCCCAGCCTGGCCTTCTCCAGCGTCATCTGCCACAGCACCTCTACTCAGACTTCTTCAGCCAAGCTGGTCTCCCAGGCGTTCCCTAAGTAATCCACAAACCTTACTGCCCCTCGGCCTTGGCTCAAAGCATATCTCCTGCCTGAGACACCCTGCTGCTCTCCCTCCCATTCTCTCACTGTTTCTTTTTCAACCCAAGCCCCATCTTTTCCAGAAAGTCTTACTGATGGCTTCAGGCCACATTGCCCCCCTGTAAGCTGACAACTAACGCCCTGTACTAATCATGTGACACGGACAATACACGCAACCACTAGTTCACTATTTTTACGTGCATTTTCCCTGACTTCAGCCAGACTTTAAGTTCTGCTACCTGCTAGGAGGCAACTTTGGACAGTGAATGAGTAGGTCTCCAAGCCTCAGTTTCTCTGTTTGTGTTATTTACTTATTACTTTAATGAACATCTGAGCACCTACTGTGTGTTGAGCTTAACAACAGTTTCCTCAAGAGCTAGGAGGTGACCTTGTTTATGGAATCTTAGCTCAGCATGTAAAAGACAGAGAGGCCAGTGGACATACCACAGCCACAGCAGGAGGACGAAACAGGAATAAGGAAAGAGAAAGGCAGATTCTGGGGGAAGTGGTCCTGAAGGTAAGCAAGATCCCCAACTCCATACCTACCTTCTTCCGCTCTCTGAGATTCACTACTAATCCCCAACGTCCCTAGCTACTAGCTTTAACCCAATTCTCCCAACTCCCAAGAACATTCTCCTCCCTCTTTCCAAATATAAAAAGTTCAGAAAAAAGCAGCAAAAATAAAAAAATTAGAGCCAATGGAGAGGAAAAGGTAACTTTGAGAGTTTGTCTTTAAATCTGTGCTAGTTCCTTCAGACTTTAGGGCCCTGA
This sequence comes from Ailuropoda melanoleuca, assembly GCF_002007445.2. Taxonomy (NCBI): domain Eukaryota; kingdom Metazoa; phylum Chordata; class Mammalia; order Carnivora; family Ursidae; genus Ailuropoda; species Ailuropoda melanoleuca. Next base: position 21,439,088 of record NC_048231.1, on the reverse strand, counting down.
GGCAATGACCAATCTTGAGTCCTAATTTATTTTAAGCATCCCACTTCCCCACAGGTGTTTGTCTCATCGGCATTAAAATGGTGCCCTTAGAATGAACTTCTCCAGGGCTGGGGTAAATAAACATCCCTCTTCTATGAGATCATGTCTCTTTTTCATAAAGTATCTTTGTTCTGTTCTCCGGGAGTTGTTAAATGTGTGCTTTCTTGATTTTGCAAATGGGAAGACCCTGGAGAAAGGAAGGGTGAGCTGCGAGGAGGCCGGTAGGGGGCTGAGCATAAAAATGAGGCAAAGCACAAATCTCAGCCCAGCCCTGTCCCCACGTCTGCCAGGGGCTCATCTTGAAAGAAGCACGTACTTCCAAGATACAGACTTTCAACCCCACATGAGGGATAAGGTCGGCCAAATCTGCTGCTAAAGACCTATGTCTCAGAAGGCAAAGGCAGAAACCGCAGGCCCAGCCTATTCCTAAGTCTCCATGGACCTGTGTCTTCCCTACACGACTTCATTGTTGAGCTGCTCCTTCCCACGGTCTGGAAGAAAACCCCTCCAGGTTAGACTACAACAACTACGAACAGTGACCTACCTTCATTCCTGCCAGTGCTGCCTCCAGCTTCCTCACTGCCCACCAGTGCCTGGCCCGTGGTCCCTCCTTCTGGATCCAGAAGCACTCCAGCATCCAGCTCTGACTTTGTCCTTCAACACGGTCTTCTTTGCAGGCCAAGAGTGTTCGGGTGTCTTCTGTGAACATATCACAGGTAACAGCTATTGACCAGTGAGGTTTCTAGGATTAGACAGTGTGCTCATCCACAGATAAACCAAGGAGAGGAGAAAAGATGGCAAGGCTTCCCTGGCAACAAGGAAGGATCACCTCACCCCAAGGACACACAGGCTGCTAGAATCATAGCATCTCAATGAATGGCTCTGCCAGGGGGGTTTCGGAGTCAACTCTTTTTCCCCAATCTAGTTTCTGACCTTCTGTGTTTTGCCATAAACTAGTCCTTCCATTCAAACTCCCCTGGTAGCCTAAGTAGAGGTATGAGTCTAAGCCAGCCTCACCCCTCTGGGTCTCAGTGTCTTTACCCAGAAAGTGAGGATGGTGGACCAGCTCCTCGCTGTGGTCCCTCCAGCTCTCTGTGCACGAGATTAACACACGGGCCTCACATACATGTTCTTCTCTTACGGTTTCAGGGACATCAGCTAGAACATCCCTCCGCTCCCTCCGAATAAAGTTTAATTCATGTTTAATTTTGCAGTGGACTCCCTGTACAGGTTGGTAACTGGTCAAGTTGGAAATAAAGACAGCATCTTTCAAGTAACAGCTGGTCGATGGTCACCCCAGAGAAGAGGAGAGGTTTGCCTTACTCATCAGCATGCTGCAGTAGTCATCACCTCCACTGAACCATTCATCGTGCTTCCCACACACGTCATCCGAATCAAACCCAACAATGTCGGCCTTAGTCTCTCCACTTCCTGGAGAAGGAAATTGTAGGTGGAGGAGCGGGAATTTGACATTAAACTTCATGCACTTTCGCCTTTGCCATGCCTGCCTGTCTAGAACACAAAGTAAAGGACCGGACCAGCCTGGTTAGGACGTTATGAGTGTGCAGCTACTTGTGACCCATACCACCCTTATGTCCTACCTGTTGTTTAGCTATCATATCCTCTTCCTATTAATATAACAAAATCTGCTCTTACTTTTGTATAAAATTTTTATTGTCTCACTGGCTTTCACTGGTGTATTTCTCTCTGTGTCAAATGCTTAATAAGTAAAATAAAATTCCATTACAAAGTCAATGAAAAAATTAACACCTATAAGTGTACCCAGACTTTACTAGGTGTTATGCTTCAAGGGGAAAATTGAGTCATGGCATATTTAAGTATATGCAATGATGAATAGGTCTGACTGTTCTCTTGAAATTTCTGCAATTCTCTGAGTCCCTCAAAAGAAACTCCCAGTACCCAGACCCTGTCACTTTTCTCCTAGACCACCCAAGAGTAGCCATGTGCCACACCAGCTTGTCATCCTGCGGCTTATTATGACAGATCCTACAACCCATTCTGGTCAGCCAGTCCTTCTATCAACCTGTCCCTACATTTCTTAGGCAGCCCATAAATGAGGCAAGCATGATTGCTATTCAGTTGACATGAAGCAGATGTTCTTGACTTATCCTTCTTTTTATTTTCCTCTCTACAAATGTTTTGAAAACTAAAAAAAAAATCCAGAAATTACAAAGCAAAAATGTAACAATCACCCAATTTCTACCCACCTAGAGTTGTCCATTATTAATATGTCATGTTGACCTCCACTCTTTTCTTTGGTTTTTAAATTTAAAAATTATTCATTTTGGTCAAAATGCTACATGTCTATTATAAAAATGTAAAGAATATAGAAAACACGAAGCCAAAAATTAAAAATATAAATAAAAATTCCACAGCCAGGAATAACTTCATATTAAGTTAAAATGATCACACATGTCTTTTGATGCCTAAACACAGAAGAAAAGACAGATAAATAGAGAATGAGAGGGAAACTGCATTTATTAAAATGGGGTTATTCTTATATGTACATTTTTTATTATGAAGTATTAACTTGAAATTTACTTTGAGTTTGCAAAAGTAAAAGAAAGTACAGTGAAACAGCAGAACTGTTGAACATCAAATAAATGGTTCCTCGCTTTAAAAAAAAAAAAAGTTTTTAAAAAAATATCTCTAGGGGGCGCCTGGGTGGCACAGCGGTTAAGCGTCTGCCTTCAGCTCAGGTCATGATCCCAGGGTTCTGGGATCAAGCCCCACATCAGGCTCTTCTGCTATGAGCCTGCTTCTCCCTCTCCCACTCCCCCTGCTTGTGTTCCCTCTCTCGCTGGCCTTCTCTATCTCTGTCAAATAAATAAAAAATCTTTAAAAAATAAAAAATAAAAATAAAAAAATAAAAAAATATCTGTAGGGGTGCCCGAGTGGCTCAGTCAGTTAAGCATCCAACTCTTGGGTTCAACTCAGGTCATGATCTCAGGGTCTTGGGATTGAGCCCCACCTTGGGCTCTGAGCCCATCAGGGAATCTGCTGAGATTCTCTCCCATTGCCCCTTCCTCTGCTCTCTCCCTTTCTCTCTCTCTTCCCCCCACTCTTCGCATGAGTGCACGCTCTTAAAAAAGAAATTGGTTTATTAAAAAATATCTGAGGATTGCAAGTCTTTTTTAAAGCTACCTATTTTGGTACAAGTTTCTTTTCACTCCATGCTATTTGCTGTGAAATATGAAGACTTCCATCTTCTCACACATCTTCCCATCCTCTCCCCTCTTCCTGATGTTTACTAGTTATAGTATCATTTTTACATTGTCCATGCTTACGGACTTCACACTTTGTTCTTTACCCATAATTCTCATGGCTGCTTACTGTGAATTCTACATTTATATGAATTTAGTGTTCCGCACAATATTTGCCTGGGATTCTCCATTCCTGTATTCTGTATTTTCATTCACACATGAAGTGGTTGGCTTTGCCTGCATGTAGTTTTTTTCCTCCAAGAAGTTCATACAGGTGCTGCATTCTTTAAATTCTTCTGTGTTTCAACATCCCTTTACACCTGTACATCATCTTAGGCATATAAAAGGGTCCAAGGTCAAATGTTTCCCTAACAAGACTTTAGAGCTCTGGTTCCATTGTCTTCTGCCATTAAACACTGTGGGAAAACCCGAGACCAGCCTGGTTTGTTGTTGTTGTTTTCCCTCCTTGTAGATGACTTGCTTTTTCTTTCTAGATTCCTAAAGAATTGCTTCTTAACTAAAATCTGTCTTAGTGTTGAGCTTTATGCTTCTAATTTTTCTAGAACCTAGTACGCCCTTTGGTTTTGCAGACTCAATTTTGTCTTCAATTCAGAGAACAGCTCCTTCATTATTTCCTTGACTATGTCTTCAGAGACACCCCTACTTTTATGGTGACTTGTTTTTCTGCATTTTATATCTATTAGCTTCCATTTGATTGCTTTAATTTTTGTCTTTTTAATTACACTTACCAAGATTGTCTCAAGCCTTTCTGTATTAATGATTCAACTTTCATCGATGTTTAAATGTTGTTCTTTGCTGGTCTTATTAGTTCCATAGTGACCTCATTTAGTTCTTGAGTTGAATTCCACAGGCTTCCATAACTCTTTGAGTGTACTCTATTGTTTTATCTTTAAGTTATTGATTTATTATGTTTATTCTCTTATAAGGCTAAATTGTTCTATAACATAAAGCAATTGCAAAGAATTTTCTTCTGTTCCGTTTTTTCTAAAACAGATTCTGTGTAATATACTTCTTGCTTACTCACTTTGGTTTGTGGTTTGTTGTATCTTTTGCTGGAACAGGTTTGCATATCTGCCATGCCATTTATATTTTGTTTATGCCCGACAGCCCTGAATAGACTTCCTAGCTGGTCCAATGTACCAGGCTGACTTCTTGACTCTCTTCCCACTATATCTGAAACCAGCTCAGTTTCCTGCCCAAGACACAGATGGGACAGCTCACCGGAGATGGTGGTGGGCAGAGCAGCTCTGGTTAGAAAGCTGAATTCTGCTCTCTCTTCCCGCTCTCTTGGTATCTGTACTGTCCAAAGGGTCACCCTTTGGCAATGTATGTATTTCATTCACATCTCAAGGCATCTGGCACTTCAGTGGGTTCCTCCAATTTCATGCCGAACCATGGAGCTACCCGCCCCCCCCCACCAGTCCCCTCTTTCTTTCAGGCTCCATTCCCACTATCTCTCAGTGGGGTGAAGAAAAATATAAGGTCAGTTTATTCAGTTTCCTTCTCTTCATATTGGAGTGATTTGTAAGACTTCTCAGCATTTTACAGCTTCTGGCTTATCTTATCTTCTAGTGAGCCTGGCTTCTAGAAAGGTCCAGGCCAGCCTGGGATTCTACTCTGTTCCAGCATCTTCTGAGTGTCTCCACAGTGGCTAATTTTTTGTTTTGTTTTGTTTTAAGTTTATTGATCTATATCATGTCTCTTTCCTCCTTTGGTGACTGTTTCTTGCTTGCATTTGCTTTTACAATTTTTCCTTATTTCATTGGGTTTTGGGGAAAAGTTGCAGTGTGAGTCTACCATGTTAACCCCAAATTTCTCTAGATGTTGTTATATTGTACAACATACTCCCATGTGCACCCAGGGTTGTGAGAAGTTTCTGCCACACTAGCTGTACCTATTTCCTTTCTCTCCTGCTCAAGAATGCATATAAGGGGAAGCAAGTGAGAACCACCCCCTCATTCAGTAAGTACTGAGTGAGCAATTGCTCTCTTGACACACTGTGCCAGACATTAAAATATAGTGATGAGGAGAACAGAGCACAGTCTGAACCATCATGGAGCCTAGAGCCTCATGACACAGGCAAACATTCATCCAAGAATCACACAAAGTTAAAACGATTTCAGGCTTGTAAGATGAAAAGAATTCTGTGGATGGATTGGTGGTCACAGGGGCACAGTGATGTGAATGCATTTAATGCCACTGAACTGTAGCTTAAATATGGCGATGATGGCAAATTTTGTTATTTGTACCTTACTACAATTTTTTAAAATGAGAGTAAGTGTTATGAGAGGGAGAAAAACAGTGCTATGAGAGCATGAAAGAGGGTGGGTCGGGAGACCCTTCCCTGAGGAAGCAATGATCAAACTGAAAATCCAAAGGAACAGTGGGATGAAAGTTATTGTAGGGATAACCTTGAAACCACTCCAATTTATAAAAAAGATAAATCATTCACAAATGTTGGTACTTTATTATTGGTATGGCAGGATAATGTATTTGAAATGCTAACCAGTATTTTTTTCTCTATATCCCTTTTCACCTTTCTACCCTTCTCCTCCTGCCCACCCCTGAGCAGAGAGGTCAGCCTGGATTTGTTTTTTGGGGAGAAGGGAGGCACAGAGACACAGCAAGGGGAAAGTCAAAGAGCCTTCAAGTTTCATTCTAGATTTTGGTGTTTCCGGAAGACCAGGCATTGGGTGAAACAAAGAGAATTTGGGGTGCAGGTGTTTAGAGAGAAATCATGAAGAAAAGAGCAAGGATCCCTTCCACTCCTAAATTTAGAAGACTTTCCCAAGCTTGAGATAGAAAGCCTCAGGGGAGGCAATGAGATCATAGAAGCTGGGAATGCAGAGGAAGGGCCACTTTGGGCCAATCCCAAGGAGGCACTGAAATCTCCAGGTAGGCTTGAGTTGAGGCATCGGAGAGCAGGAAAAAGGCTCCCCACTCTTAGGGAAGAACCCTGGGAGGTGGCAAGATTCAGAGAAGGAAGAGATGCCTGGTGTTTCTAGAACAACTAGACAGGGCCACAGCAGCCTCACGGAGTGGAATAAAGCAGTCTTTGTGCCCTTAAAGTACAGGAGGTAGGAGAATGAGCTAATGAATCTGAAACTTATGGGAGAGAGGATGGTGTCTCCTTGGCAACCTGAGTGAACTGATAACCAGGGACCAGATGAGTAACGGACTTCTCAACAGATGCCCACAACCCAGATGACATCCAGGGCTGAAAGGACTGCCTCCGCGCCCACACCAGTGTCTTCACACCACCCTCTGCCCCCTGCTGCACCACCCACCCCAGAATTAGAGACACAAAATGACTAAATGAAGTTTCTGCCATCCTAACAGAAGGAGGGAACAAAATGAAATGAGAATGACTCATAGGCGAATAAAGCTGGCTATAGTTTCGGCTGCCTGATTTCCATGCTGAGATCCACAGTCACAGCAAATGTCCCCTTATTTACTCCTTACAGTTCCCAGTAATACACCTGTGTGTCATGGCGTGAAGATTTAGAATCACTAATGCAAATGTTCACTGCTGGGATGTCGCATCGGTCCAGGGCATCAGCCATGAGCAAGGGCCCATGCCGGGCCACTCCAACAAAGGGGTCTGCAATAGTCAGTTACAGGCCCTGATGCAAGAACCAGCAGCCCCGCCCTATTGTTTCAGCACATTGGCTGCTGCTTTCGTGTTACTTTCCATTTAGGAATTTGATACATTTGATATATTGCTTAATGACAGTGATAATGCCTTAACTTGTCTTTTTGCAATCTCCTGCTGAATGGTCAGCACCTAGAACAGTGCCAGGTGCGTAGTTTGAGCACAATAAGTACTTGTGGAATGAAAGATGGCATCTTTGTTATCTTCTAGCTAGTAAAATGTCTCATACAGAGTGTAGAATTAATCTGAATCTCAAATGGCAGCCGGGAGGCCTAAGTCTAACACTTGGCCAATTCCATGAAATTCTGGAAATAGGCAAAGATGGTCTGATGCTTTTAGACAACTTGGCCTAATTTTTAAGACTCAAAAATTCAGATCCAGCTGAGTCCTAATTGCAAAAATATTCTCAACATCTGGAATGTAGAATACTTAATTGATTGTTCCTATCAATACCCAGTTGAATAGAAGCCTGGAGGTTAGAACCTGCCACTTTTAAAATATTATACTAAGCTATTTAGGCCTTTGAATGTTGCGTTAAACTCAATAGGAAAGTAACACTGTTGAGTGCTGAGAGCCATCTGTGTGGGGAGAAAGGCAGGCTCCAAACAGTGTGGTTATACCGCCTTCTCGTGGGCAAATGCCAAAACATCTGAAACATCCTAGGGAAAACTTCCTACACTGCTAATACTGCTGGTAATAAATGTATACTGACCACCTTCTGTGACTTTGTAAATGTCACGGATGTTATTTTATTTTAATCTACCATAACAACCCAGCTTTCAATGATACTACGAATATGCCCACATTACAGATGAGAAAAGTGAGCCAGGGAAGTTAGTATGCCCACGTAGTAAGAGCATATCCAGACCCAGGTATGTCCAGTTCCAAAGCCCCTATGCTTTCCTATATGATTATTATCAAGCATAACTTGTTCGAAGTTCTATCTCTAGTGTCTTACAGGTAGTGGATACCCACTAAACGTTTGTTCAATGGATGAACGAGAGAAGTAGCAATTGCAGCTTTGCAACAACGTATATATCATGTGTTGAGTGCCTCCCATGCACACGTATCATTGGATGGTGCTCAAGCAGGACAAAGGTTAAGACTCGTTCTGATAGAGTGTTTAGCTCATTATTGAAAAGCACTCTCTTTTTATAGATTTACCCGTTCATCACTTAACAAGCTTTTATTAAGAACCTACTATGTCCCAAACAGGGTTCAGGCTGTAGGGAGGCTTCCACAGTTTGAATGATGTGCCTAAAGCCTTGCAGCCACCTTGCTGCCTTTCCCCTCACTTCTCTAAGAGCTGGAACTGCACTGCCATCCTGCATCTATTTTTTGTGCAGTGTTTTGGAGCATGGGTCTTGATTATTAACATTCCAGATTATCTAAATTACTTAATAGCTGGTAGTATGTAATAGTTTTTTAAAAAGGGGAGGGGTGAGGCCTGTGTGCTGAGTTTTTTAATTGCACTCCTCAAAACAGCCCTGGCAACAACATTGTCAGTATTTATAAATCTGAGCCTCAGGCAGTTTTTGTAACTGTCAAGGGGCCCACTGAGGAATGGCAAGATTTAGGATTAAGGCATTAAGACCCCAAAGCTACTACCTGTTTCCCAGCTTAATGAGCCACTCCACAACTAAATATTCAGGAAGCCTGAACAGGAATGGGAAATTTGAGGGAAGACCAGTTTGGGTATCTGTCCAATATATACTACATTCAATTCAAAAAATGAAAATATTTGCATATATGTTATTAAACCAAGGTTCAGACAGCAAGAAATGCAAGTCATTAAATTCCTATTTGTAAAACAACAAAGAAACCAAATAATCACTAAGATGCCTTTCATCTCCAGAATATTCTGGTTGAAATTAGATGAAAATTGCCTTTCTGTTTTCTTTTCTCCGAGATCAGAGAATCAATGTTAAACATACCCCACCGTGTTCTGAAACCTCAATCTTCTCTTTGTTACTGCAAATGTATTCATTCAATCAACAAGATCTGTTGAATAATGCTGTGTGCACTAGCTTAATATAGCTTTGGGGTTGGGTTTGAAATGGAAGGAAAGCTGACATCATTGCTTTATATTCTCCCTGCAGCCTTCAGCTCTTTGACATCCCTGGATGCTTCTCTCTTACAGGAAGGAAGCACCTTTCCAAAAGGCTTCCAAAGTATAGCAGAGAGGGACAGAGGTGGTGAGTTAAAACCTAAAGAAAATGTCCCTGCCTAAAAAGAGGCCATGAGAAGGGGAGAGGCAGGAGGTCAATCCTGCAGACTTAGCTGATCAATTGCAAGGATGCACAGACTTCCTCTTCTCAAATCTGATGTCTGAGTCTCCGAAGCTGAATCCCCCATCCCCAAATGTCCCCGGCCTGTGTATCAGCTCTCTTCCTGAGAAATTGCTAAGGAAAAAAAATAGCACAAAGGGCTCTGCTGTCCTCCTAGTCTGCTGGCCACTGCAGGCAGCAAGAGACCACGGCAGGTGGTGAAGGGAAGCTCATTCATGCAGGAAACCATTCATGCAGGACTCACTTAATGGGCCTAGGGGCTCTTTCAAGTCATCCCCATGGCTATCTGGAGAGCCAGAGATTCCCACAAGACCTATGCATGGGGACAAGTGGGTTGAGGGATTTGAAGGCACCATCAGGAGACCCTGCTGACCAACTTGTCACACATACCCCACAAACATAGATTTCCCATATTCCGGTCTTATCAGAACACACTTTCAAGTTATCGGAATCCTGGTCGACTGCTAACTAGGTGTTGTCATCTTTAGCAAAAACCCTGACCTCTGTGGGTCTGTTATGTTCTCTAAAATTAGAGGGTAAGATTAGAAGATCTCAAAGGGCCAGTCTAGCCCTAAACTTCCCCTTTTAAAAAGTCAAATAGCCACCCTAGGTAACCCCTTAGGCTTCAAAATCAATGGCTTTGGAAGCCTCACGTTTGCAAACTCGGTTCCATCTTCCCAGCTACCTGCCCACAAAATTGCACAAGACAGTTAATTTTCTTGACTGCTTCTAGATGTTTGAAGTCCACTCTGTCCTAAGGTTGGATTTATTACGTTTCCTACTACAGTCCTAGTAAAAACTGGGATCTAAAGCAAAACTAGATAAATAAATAAGGAATGGCTGGGATGCCCCATGTGGACAGAACGGCTTGCTTAGCTGCTGCCTAAGCTTTGTCGTGTTGTGTGATTTGGGTCATTTGGGCTATATGTAAAGATGCCCTTTTAAAGTCAACCCTACTGAGCAATCACTTAAAACTGCACAGAACCTTAAACTTGAACCATTGTTTCTTTAGTCTCAAACACAGGAAATGCTCTTCTGTGGGCCGCTGCCTGGCCTTAAGGCCCAACTGGCAATTTTTGCTTACATTCCTTCTAGCAATGGCTTTTTACTCAACTTTTGAGAACAAGAAGCTGTTAATTTGTTCCACTAACAGCAGCCCTTCAGGGGTGCTGCGGGTCCCGAGTCTCTCCATCAGAGGTAACAGTGTTTTTATTTCCTTGCCTCTGATCTATATGCCAGGCAAGCCCTCCCACATCTTCCTACAACTCCTCCCTCTAATTTACCTTCTGCAAATGAAGCTGCAGGCTCACCTCCACCTGCTCACCTCCTGGGCTCAGCAAGGCTGACATTTCCCAGCCCACAGTCTCAGTGCAAGCATTAATGTGGCTTTCTTTACTTAACTCTCAATGAATATATAAAATTTCTACTCTGAGTATTCTGAGTTACCCCGATTTATTTCTCTGCACTCCCTTCTTATCTCTCCCAGTTCATGGCCTCTGGCAACCTCACACAATCTCCCTTCTGCAAAGTATCCTTGCAAAAGGAGTGAAAAATTGGGGTCTCCTTTTTAAGCCAGAAATGCTAGGGTGCCAATAGGCTCAGGACTCTGGAACGTTGGGTGATTTTCCCCCTCTAAATATCTGTCTCCATCACCCGCAGCCCAATACTCTGAGAACGAGTGGCCGCCTGTGCATTCTGGGAAGCTGCCCTATTCACCGTGCCCATGTACGTGCAGGCGCTGTGCACACACTGTCCATCATCTCCCACCCTGTCCTGCTGGTTGTCCAGAGCTTCATCGCCTCTCTCTTGCAACTCTACTCCCCACACGCCATATGGCAACTGTTCTCATTAAAAGAGATGGCGATTTGAGCACCTGGGTAGCCCAGTGGTTTAAGCTGCTGACACTTGATTTCAGCTCAGGTGCAGATCTCAGGGTCGTGAGACTGAGCCCCGTGGGCAGGCTCTGCACTGGGTGTTGAGTCTGTTAAAGATTCTCTCCCTCTCCCTCTGCCCCTCCCCACCCACGACCCCCACCCATGCTCCACTCACACTCGCTAAATAAATAAATAAAACTAGATTATGATTAATTTTTTAATCCCCAGAAATGTTTACAATACCTCCTGAAAAAAGTGGGGAATGGGGGATTGTGAGTATTGTGTATATCCTCCAAGGACCTAGTCAAATTCGCAAAAACTAAGGCATCTCTCTTTGAATGAGTCATGAGCATCAGCAAGGAGCAAAGTTATTGGAGTAGTTTCGTTACCAGTATTAATGCCGATGTTTTATGTCTGACTCCTGTGCCTTATTTCTTAATTGACTCTGAACCCGGAGAGAGAAGAAGGTGAGATTTATTATCTTCCTCAAACCTCAACAAGGAAAACAAATGTTAAACAGATACTATGTAAATTAAAAGTTCACTGCAGACCAGGTTAAGTGCCATGGAGTATAACCAAGTGAGTAAGAAAAACCTCAGTCCTGCTGGCTTTCTTCCCTACTCTCACAAACCTGCCACACTCACTGTGCTTCTGACACGGGG
>NC_048231.1:21342087-21427228 GCF_002007445.2 Ailuropoda melanoleuca | reverse complement strand
GGGGGGTTGGTCCCACCTGATGGGGTTTTTAGATATAGGTGAGGTTCAATGAGGTGGAGTCTGGAGCCAACGACCAAGAAAGAATACTTGATACATCTTTGGTGAAAAATGGTGGTTTATGAAAGCACGGGGATGGGACCCGTGGGCAGAAAGAGCTGCTGCCCCCGGTTGTGAGGGATGGCTGATCACATACCATGGGTTGGGGGAGGTGAGGAAACAGGGAGGTTGGGANGAGCCAACGACCAAGAAAGAATACTTGATACATCTTTGGTGAAAAATGGTGGTTTATGAAAGCACGGGGATGGGACCCGTGGGCAGAAAGAGCTGCTGCCCCCGGTTGTGAGGGATGGCTGATCACATACCATGGGTTGGGGGAGGTGAGGAAACAGGGAGGTTGGGAAACTTCCTGGAGGCTGCAGATTATAAAGACATTTAATTGTATTTACATTCCCTTCTGGAAGCTAGGTTATTGACAGAAATGCTTTGTTCTTGTAGACTGCTAAGACATTTGTGAACTGAGGGAGACTCAAGTCTTGCAGGACTGTGGTCTCTATAGATTATTTCTTTTTCCTTTAGGCAGCCAGGAGTGCCTGAGGAATGCCACACACATCCCGTGGCGGGGGGGGGGGGGGGNGGGGGGGGGGGGGGGGGGGGTGCAGGGCGTCAGTTTCTGCTTTGTCCCCAGCTTGCCTTCTGTTCCCTCATCACACCCAAGCAATACTGTGACCCCAGCTGCATGTTAACTCAACTCTGACACTCTCTACCTGGAGACAGCTTCAGATCCCTCAGGTGAAGGGCTCATTCCCTCAAGACTGCCCCCCCACCCCAGTCTGCTTCAGATGCTGGTCGCAAGCCCAAGTTGTTCCCTGTACTTCTAACCCATCAGCTATAACCCACTTACACCCTCCTCCGGTTGGTTCTATTAAGACACATTAAAAACTACAGAAGCTAAATAGATTTCAAGGTAGGCAGGCAGGAAGATTTCCACTGGCGATGCTGAGTGCGATGCTTGATGCTTGTGCTCCTCCACTGACAGACACCAACGGGCGCACCTGCCAGGCCCTCCCCTAGCATTTCAGGGCTCAGAGCGTGAGTACAAATGGAGGCCCATAAATCATGTCTCTAACAAACTCAAAGTTATAAATTAAGCAAAATATGTTCTATCCTCCTGTCAAAACAAACACATCTTCACAAAAAATGTGCAAAGTTACAATCATTTAACTGCAAATGGGCAAATATCAGACAGCTGAATTTAATTATTATTACACATGCCTGGGTGTTCTGTTGCGGTCGAGTTTGGGTGAGTCATAAAGACATATGGAATTCACAAATTACACATTAATTCCAAAATATTTATTTTTCTTGCCTTAATTTCAGCAATATCTCTAATTATGTTGTTTAATCAGATTTTCCACAAAATTTCTGTTCTATTGACAGTAGTGCCCAATTATGTGATTTTTTTCTTGGTCATGGAAGTTCTTAGATGGTTTTTTAATTCCAGTTTGGGGAAGCTACTCTGCTGAGGCTATAACAATTTGAATTGACATGAAGTTCTTACAGCATTTTTGATTAATATTTTCTAATTTTTAATGTGCCTTGTACCACAAATAATAAATTGCTTATGGACTGGCTCTGAGAAACACGGCAACCACTAGAGACATGGGCTCTCCCTCACTGAGATTCCAAAAGTGATGGAACAGGGCTGTGTATGGTGATGTCCTTCCTAAGAGTGCAGCATGGAAAGGGGGGAGAACTTTATTGCAGAGAAACCTGATGAACATTGCCTCAGCCAAGTGATCAAGGTCAACATCAACAATGGTGAGTCATATTGGTCATATGTACCCTTGATATGACATGGTGGGGAGGGCCCTTCCCCTCTGTGGTCTTCCTCACAAAACCCATCACCTCAGTCTAGTCAAGTCCCAATTGAGGGGCATTCAGCAAAATGCTCTATCAGTATCCCTCAAAATTGTCAATCTCATCAAAAGCAAGGAAGACCTGAGAAGCTGTCACAGGCCAGAGGTGCCTAAGGAGACATGATTAAATGTAATGTGGTACCTTGGGTGGGATCCTGGAACAGAAAAAGGACATTAGGTAAAAAAGGAAAACTGAATGAAGTATGGACTTTAGTAAACAAAAGTGTATCAGTACTGGCTTAAGCATTGTGACAAATGTCCCTTAGGAATGTAAGATGTTGGGCCACCTGGGTGGCTCAGTCTTTTGGGTATCTGCCTTCAGCTCAGGTCATGATCTCGGGGTCCTGGGATGGAGCCCCACATCAGGCTCCTGGCTCAGTGGGGAGTCTGCTTCTCCCTCTCCCTCTCACCCTCCTCCCCTCCCCCTGCTTGTGCACGCTCTCTCTCTCTCTCGATTGCTCTCTGTCTCAAATAAATAAATAAAATCTTTTTTAAAAAGGATTGTAAGACGTTACTAATAGGGGAAACTGGGTGCAGAATATATGGGAACGCTGCTATCTTCACAAACTTTTCTGTAAATCTAAAACTAATCTAAGATTAAAGGTTTATACATTTTTTTAATGTAATAGAATGTGTCAGAAGGACAAAAATGGCCTCAGATGAGGTCTCCCAGCAGGAAAGGAGAAGCTAAGAAGACACTCACCATAGAGAAGGAGAAGATGGTTTTGTGACACAATCATCTCAGGCTCAGACTGTTCTAGGAGAGACCTTTCCGGGCACAGTAGGTGCTGATTCATCTTGCTTCAGCCATCCTGATGCCATGGACATACTTTGCAGGAAATAGCCATGTGTATGTCACCAAGAGCCATCCATAAGCTTGGGAAGCTCAGGCCATTTTCCCTATGAGCGAGCCACCATGACCAAATCGGAAGGAGCGTCTTCCCCCCCACCCAGAACGGGGCGCCGTATCAAGCAATGGCCACCAGGGGGCGCCTGAGGCCATCAAGAGACCCAGGCCGAGCGCTCCGCAGTCTGGGACACGGACCTGGAAGGGTGTGTGTCCGAGATCCGGCTCCCCTGGAAAGTAGCAGGCAACAGGAGAACCACGCCTTTGATTTGCAGGTCATGTGTAAGGATCGTCAGGCCGACTGAGAACACACCAGGTGTGCACGGCCATCGTCACAGCCCCGAATAAACTGCAGTACAACTCATTTTAATTTCTCAACTCTGTGCCAGCCTCTTCAGTAAGAGCAGGCAATTTAATCTCATCTATTAGAGGTTACGTTTTCTTCAGTCTAATAAAGCAAATCTTTCTGGTTGCTTTGGTTTTGTTTTGGTTGCCTCCACTTGAAAACTGAACCAATCCAAGATCTAGGCGCCCCCCCCCCCCCATCCCCGGGGACATCTTAAATTCAGGGGAAGTTGCCATCACAAAGAGTCCGTTGGTGGGGTGCGGGGGGGGGGAGCCATCCCTGGTCCCTGATCTCCTGCCCTGTTCTCTCAGCCCAGCAGTGGCTCTGAACTCCCCTTGCCAACCTGGCTCACAAGTTGGCCCGGGGACACAGAAGAGTCTGTGAGATTTCAGCCTCGTACGCTATGGCTGTCCACGCTCTCTGTTCCCGGCAACCAGCCTGCTGGTTCTCAGGTTCCACTTTCCCTTTCCTTGGGCACAGAAGAACATTCAGATCCTCTCCACGCCGGAAGGCGCAATCAGGATCCTCCTGTGACTAGACGCTCTGTGTCCCCATTTTCGCAGCCACTCTATACTTCCTTATAGGAGGAGAGAATCTATGGGGTTTATGACCTCTCAGAATCCATACATAAAACTCTCCCCCACTGCTGTGAAGGCACTAGGAGGTGGGGCCTTTAGGACACGATTAGGTTTGGAGAGGTCAGGAGGATGGAGCCCTCTTAAAGGGGATTGGCGCCCCTTGAGTGTCCCCCAAGAGCTTTCTCCCTCTCTGCGCTCCGCCCTGCGTGGATACAGTGAGAGGTCCGCAGGCTGCACCCTGGAAGAGAGCTCTCACCAGAACCCACCTGTGCAGCACGTGGGTCTCAGACTTCCAGCCTCCAGAACTGCAAGAAGTAATAAATTCCAATTGTTGATGAGTCTCCCAGTTTATGGTATTTTGTTAGAGCAGCCCAGACAAACTAACACAATATCTCAAAAGGCCCAAGCAGAAAACGAGGCACAAAATGTCTTTATTTCAAACCCTTCAATTCAAGGAAGGAATTTTTCTCCTGTCCTGGACGTTCCTCGTGACTGCCAGCAGCCCACCCCACACAGGCACACACTACACCAGGAGAGGTGTGTGTGGGGAGAGGGAGGGAGGGGGCATGGAGAACGCTCTCCCTCCTCTCCTCATGGCCACTCATCAGTTCGGCTGCAGTGATCAGGGGCTCCTTTTACCTCTCTCTTCCTTCCTGTTCCTGGAATAGGAAAATAAATTCTTTCCTCTGTGCCACATCAAAATCCATCCTGCCTTACATTAGAGTAGTAGAAATCAAGAACTTGGCATCTTTGTTTCGCCCTATAAATTGTTCCCACAGCTGCAGATGCTCTTTCCTTTAGCTACCAAATGAAGAAGAATGACAGCTATTCTTGGCAGGTGAAAAAGTAGCGCATCAATTAATACTTTAAAAGACTATCACCCCCAAAAAACGGTGGGGGCACCTGGGTGGCTCAGTTGGTTAATCGTCAGACTCTTGATTTTGACTCAGGTCATGATCTTGGGGTTGTGAGATCAAGCCCCACTTTGGGCTCTGTGCTGAGCTTGGAGCCTGCTTAAGAGTCTCTCTCCATCTCCCTCTGCCCCTTCCCCTGCTCTTGCTCTCTCTCTCTCTCTCTCTCTCTCTCTCAAAAGAAAATGTCTTTGACCCCTCTAATTGTCTACCCTGGTGCAGTGTGAAGTTTCCTCCCTTGCTCAAGAAGGAACATGGGAGGTGGCAGGGGAGGGTGGATCGTATTTAGGTCCCTTTGTCCTCCCCACCCCTCAGGCTCTTCTCCTTGGTGTTCTGCCTCTGCCCTGCTGTATCAGTCAGGGTTCAATCAGAGAAGCAGATTTCAAATGTGGGTATTTACATATATTATAGATATTTGTTACAGAGGTCTGATCTTACACAATTGTGGGAGTTGATTAAATACTCTGTCTTTGCATCTTATAATTAGAATTTGAAGTCCACAGGGCAGACCGGCAGGAAGGGAAGATGAAGTAAAATGGGGAAAGAAGAACGTTCTGGAGCCCACACAAATGAGCTGGGGTGCACAATGACAAGCTGAACCCACGTCAGTTCTTGCAGCCTCTGACTGTGATCATTGCTATGGGCTGAACTGAACTGTGTTACCCCCAAATTCATATGTTGAAATCCTCACTCCCACGTGATGGTTAATCTTATGTATCAACTTGACTGGGTCAAAGGATGCCCAGATTAAACATTATTCATGGATGTGTCTGTGTGGTTGTTTCAGGACAAGATTACACTTGAATGGGTAGACGTAGCAACATAGGCCCCCCCCCCCCATGTGCACAGGCATCCTCCAATCCGAAGAGGGCCTGAACAGAACAAAAAGAGGGAGGGACGAATTTTCTTCCTGCCTGCTTGCTTGAGCTGGAACATCCATCTTCTCTTGACCTTGAACTGGCATTTAGCCCATGGAGCAGCTTCCCCAGTTCTCAGGCCTTTAGACTTCAGACTATAATTACACTCTTGCCTTTTCTGGATCTCCAGCTTCCAAAGGGCAGATCCTGGGACTGCTCAAACTCCATAACTGCACTAGCTGATTCCCTGTAATAAATCTCCATGTGTCTATGTGTGTGTATATATGTATATATATTATATATATATATATCACTGTGTACATAACATTAAAAATAAAGTAATATATTTTATTATAATTATATTATAATTGATATGATATAAATAGGATATATCTATAAGTATATATATAGGTATGTATACACATGTATACACTTATATCCTACTTATATATTATATTATATATTTTTTATATGTGTGTGTGTGTCTTACTGTTCTGTTTTTCCATTTCCAGAGAACCCTAACTAATACACCCCAGCACCTCAGCATGTGACCATATTTGGAGATAGTGTCTTTAACAAGATAATTAAGTTAAAATTATTCATTAGGGTGGGCCTTAATCCCATATGGCTGGTATCCCTATGAGAAGAAGAAATTAGAATCCTAACACACACACCAAGGGAAGATGGACTGTGTGAAGACACAGAAAGAAGAAGCCACGTACAGGGCAAGGAGAGAGGCTCAGAAGAAAGTTACCCCACCAACACCTTGATCTCAGACTTCTAACCATCAGAACTTTGAGAAAATACATCTCTGTTGCTTAAGCCACCCAGTGTGTGGTATTTTGTTATGGTGGCCCTCGCAAACTAATACAATGACAGTGACATCCTCCAGAAACCAGAGCCCTTCTCCATGAAGCTCAAGGTCCCCAGAGCTGGAGATGCTGAAGGATTCAAGGAGAGAAGAACAGTTGCAGGTCCAGCTGCTTCTTTGCACCAATAGGGTGACCAGAAACATACCCGGACCAGAAACATCCAGAAAAGGAGACTGTGGAGAATGCAGGTCAGCCTAGACACGTTAGCATATTACAAAGCCAACATAATCACCTAACACAAAACGTAGCCACTTCTACCATTTCCATTACCACAGCAGTTCCCAGCTGGGGCTGACTTTGCCCCCGTGGGATGTTTGGCAATGTCTAGAGATACTTTTGGTTGTCACAACTAAAGAGTGGGCGGCCATCAGCATCTAGCCGGCAGAGGTCAGAGATGATACTCAATACTCTTCAGTGCACAGGGACCGCACAACAAAGAATTATCCAGCCCCCACATGTCCATAGTTCCAAGGTTGAGAAACCCTGCATTGCATCAACAAATCCTTCACATCAAGAATTTTAAATTTTAGCAGATGTATTGAAAACTGAGCCAGGGAAAGGGACACGGACAGTCACATCACACAGTGTCCAGCAGCGTACCATCACCTGTCTGCCTCTCGCCCTCTCTCCCTCCCTTGGCCCTTCACCCCCACCTCCCATGTCTCCTGGGGGCTCCAGATTCTGCTCCTCTCCTTTGCAGAGCACCTTCCTCCTTCTTTGAAATCTTGACATCATCCAATTCCCTGAAATTCAGGATCCCATCTTACACCCCAAGGAATTATCAGAATATTTTTCTTTTTTTTTCCAGAATATTTTTCTTAAATAATGTGACATCTCCCCCAAAGGGAAATTTGAGTGTTGAGACATAAGGTAAAAAAATTTTCTCCACCTTGAAATATATATGAGTATACTCATATACTCAGACCAAGATAAAAAATATGGAAGTATGTGACACAAAATATTGTGTCTGAATATTGCAATTGGAGTTGATTTTTCCCCCTTTTTCCTTATCTATATTTTCCATTTTTCCCTCACTGAAAAAAAAAGACATGGTTAATAAAGGAAAAAAGTATGTCTGTGGGGGTGATATATAACTATGTAAAGATTCTTACAAAATAATACCAAATGAATAAAGTATCAAATTAAGTTATATATACTATATGACTATTTTTAAGGTATGAAAAAACAAAACAAAACAAAGCCCAAAGGGAGTATGGAACAGCAACAAGAACAAATGCCTAGAAAGAAACACATCATGGTGTTTTATTCACAAAGCCAAACGAGAAATGACTCTTTTTCTCTGCTGCTGCTTTTCTTGATTTTTAAAAATTAACTCAATGTACATACCCAGTATAACCGTCTGACCTATAGTGTGGGCCAGACCTTCAAATATGATCTCTGTCCCTTTCATGATTAGGTTACATTATACAACAAAAGCGAAGAGATTCTTATGAATATAAGGCCCCTAATCAGTTGACTCTGAGTTAATCAAAAGGGAGATTATCCTGGGAGGACGTGACCTAGTCAGGTAAGTCTTTTAAAAGAGGGTTTACCATCCAGAGATTTGCAGCAACAGACTTTCTCCTGCTGGCCTTGAAGAAGCAATGAGTTTGTAGCCATGAGTTTTATAGCTTCAAGAAAATGAATTCTGCCAATATTCACGTGAGCTTGGGGGAGGACCCCCAGCTCTCAGACACCTTAGTCAGAGCCTTGTGAGACCCTCCCTCAGCAGAGGATTCATTTCCACCATGCTTGAGACTCCTGACACATGGAAACTATGGGATAATAAATGTGTGTCTTAAGCTGCTAAATTTGTCATAATTTGTTAAGCACCAACAGAAAACTAATAGACCCAACTAGGTCTCCAAAGAAAAATTACATTTTAATAAACAAATCATAGAATGGAAACCGAGAGATCTGGGTCTATGTCATCACCATTACCTACCTATGTGATCTTAAACAAGTCACTTCTCAAAGCATGAGGTTTTCAAACATGTAATATGACAGATAAAGGCTTGAAAATCTTATGATTCTAAAACTTGCCAAAATCAACTCTCAGTTACTGTGCTTTTCCCCCGTCTTGCTTATAATGGAGTCTTGTAGTGCTAAAGATAGGGAGCCCATTAGTTAGACTGTCAAAATCTTTTCATAATAAAGAGATTCTCTTTATAGCGGTACTTATTCTTCCAAACATGGCACTTGCCTCACTACAACCCAATTGTAATTTTAGAATAAAAATATATAGCAAAAATGCTTAAAATAAAATATATACAAACTAAAATGGCACAAAGGAATATTTATGAAAAGGGAGAAAGTCCAACAAAAGAAGGATTAAACTGGAATTGTGCTTCTTTGAATTCAGGATTGCGTTTTGAAAAGGAAGATTATCAGACAATGAAAGCAAGCAGGTCAACCAGAGGGAAGGAACCAGTGGGATTAAAGCAAGTATAACAGCATCTGAAACAGAGTATATGCTTCTACAGACCGAATTGTGTCCCCCCTCCCAAATTCACATGTGGAAGCCCTCCCCCTCCACGTGATGGTATTTGGAGATGGAAATCTCCCAAATGGGGTCATGAGGGTGGAGCCCTTTGCTGGGGTTACTGTCCTTAGAAGAAGAGGCGCCAGAACCCGACAGCATGCTCTCTCTCTCTCTCTCACTGGCATGGACACAGGACCCAGCAAAAGGCAGCTGTCTGCAAGAAAGCTCTCGCTGGAGCCTGACCACACTGGCACCCTGATCTCAGGCTTCTTGCCTTCAGAACTGTGAGAAATAAATTCCTCTGCTCAAAGCCACCCAGTCTGTGGTATTTTGTTATGTCAGCCTGAGCTGATGCATACATATGTATTAGGGGGGAAGGAAAAAATAGGATTGGAGATGGAGAGGAGGAGAGGGAGAAAGATGCTTGGTGGCCACAGAGAGGAGTTTGGAATTGATTGCCCAAGGTTATAGGAAATCCTTGTGACTTCTTGAACCAGAGAGATTGAGGAAAATGAGTCTGATGATAATCTCAACAAGTTTATGGGACATGAAGTTATGAGGGCCATGACCGGGACAGTGACCATAGAAATGGAATGGAGCAGACAGAACTTCCAGGAAACATTAAGTGACATGAACTGCCAGGACTTCAAAATAAATTCAATTGTTATTAAATAATGAACTCAGTCCTTAAACCTGACAAATGAGAAATTCTGATAAGAGGGAAATGGTGGGGATCTGGCCAATTAATGAGGAGGCATTGACAAAGGAACCTGGCCCTTTTTAATTGGGGGGGGGGGGCTGCCTCCCTTGCTCACCAGATAACCTCCCAAAGTTTTCTGGAGAATCAATAAAAAATTGAAAAAGTTGTTTGACCTTTTTTGGAAGGACTGCTCAAGAACAGAATACCCAGGTTGACTTCCTTAGTTGCCAGCTAATCAGTGCTGAAAATGCTGTTTCCAGTCTCCAGTTTTTCTCTCCCTTCTCTTTCTTTCTCATAAATCCTGTTTTGTCTTTATTTCCTGACTCAGCATAAGAATCCCTCCCTCGTATGTATGCACACCCTCCCCCTCGCATGCATTGTGTGAAATATAGAAATGTCTCTGAGTTATTCTGTGAGGCAAGGATGGACTTTTGCAGGACTCCTCCACTTTTGTGCTTGGCCCCGAAGTCAGGTGCCAGGCTGAAATACTGGGCCTACCTTCTGAGCTGTAGACTGGGGCAAATTTCTAAACATTTCTATGCCTTCGTTTCTTTGCCCACAAAAATAGGGATAACTAGAGCATCTCCTTTGTGTTATTACTGATAGAGGCTTAAATGACAAGGACACACATAAAAAGCAAACCCAGCTTCCCTGGATCCTCTCACCAATTACCCAACCAAAGCCCAAAGAACCAAATAGGTTCTTTCTAAAGCTCCCTTCCTAAGACATGGCATGTGGTGTTCTTCCTCATTGCAGGAAATATGAAACCTAATGTGTTCAACTCTAGGTGTGTCCTCGGCAGCCTTTGGCTGAAGGACATTGACAGTGCCCAGAAAATATTTGTTGAAGGAAGGAAGAAGTAATGGCTGTAATTTTCCTTTTTTTTTTTTTTTTTTTTTTAGATTTTAAAAAATTTATGTATTTGACAGAGAGAGTGTGCACAAGCAGGCAGGGCAGCAGGCAGAAGGAGAAGCAGTCTCCCCACTGAGCAGAGAACCCAATGCTGGAGGGGGGAGGGGCACTTGGTCTGGGAACCCAGGGTCATGACCCGAGCTGAAGGAAGAAGCTTAACGGACTGAGCCACCCAGGTGCCCCACACTGTAATGTTCTTAACCCAACATTCACTGATTGAATACATTGCCATCTACTAAGGAGTTAAGTATTCTGAATTTAATGGGAGCTCTAAGCTGTTTATCTCCACCTTACAAGTTTCACTTAATCAAGTTCTTATTGAAATACAGTTTTAATCCAGTCTCTCTCCAGAAGTGGTAGTTAACAAATCTATGAAAAAATTAGACCAAAAGATGCCTGTCCATTTATTCAGGGTATAAAGGTATCCTGGCCTTTCCTTCTACCTGGCATGAGTCCACGCTGCTTAGAAAGACTATACACCTCCAAAGTAAATGTCGCTTCCACCGATGAAACTTGGTGACCCCGAACACACACACAGCACGCCTACTCATAGCTTCGCTATTTTGAAAACTGTGCCCTGCAGTTGGGATCTACACTCCGAACTTTACGACAACTATAATTATAGAAAGTTTTATGTGTACATTCCAAGCTTACTTGATTACTAATTATGTACCTGCTATTTACCATCCTGGAAGTATAGTTAATACAATGAAGTATAAAGCCATTGTCCATTTACTCAAGGAGTTCCAAATGTACATGAGAAGATGCCAGGTTCTACCTCATGATACGGTGCAACGATTTCAGTTTTCATTTATCTGTGAGATATAAACACAAAAATAAGGACTTTAATGCACCTCATCTATATCAAAGAAAGTACATTCTTCTCTAAATTCTGGGGGGGTGGGGGGGGAGGCAGGGAATATCCTGCTCCTTGTCTCTCCCTAATCCTGCCCTGGCAGATACGTTGGTACCAGTGCTGACAGCCTGTGCACATGGCCAACCAAATAGATGCCTAAGAATAGCACAGGAAAGGATATACTTGACTAGAGTTAGTGACAATCACCGCATTCTCAGGAAAAGGCCCCGGGAGTTGTCGTACCATCCTTAAGCAAAGAGCAAACTGGATTTTTGTCCTCAACTTCAGGAGGTTCTTAACATGTGCTGGCTGCTTGATTCATGTCAATAGACTAAGGTCACCTCCATGTCATCTGCTTGAAGAGTCACTTATAATCTACCTCCATGGAGGCCGATGCTGTGTTGTAATGCAGAGCAAACAGGTTTTCTGCAACTTGGAAATCTATGACAGTGACCCAGAACACTGATATGGACAAGTTAAACAGAATGAGGACAGCTGAGCAAATATTCAAGAAGTCTATGAATTAAGAAATAATATTAACATTTTGTACAAGTACAGTGAGTACATAAGTTTAACTGGGCATGTTGGCAGGAAACCATGAGGAATGTATGCCTGGACTAGGTAAGGCCATGCAGAACTCACAACCTTTTCACGAATTAATCATTATGCAACCTCGCAGGCTGAAAAAATACATCTGGTTTTCCCACACCGTGTTCTAGACCTGCTTTGGAGACTTGGAATTTTCCCAAAAAGTCAAGGTCCTATGAGCATTCTCATAAGATATCGATGACTCATTGTTGGCTAAAGATAATAACTCTAGCAGCTCTAAAACGTCTTCATATTAAGTGAATAAAACTAATTTTATACAAACTAATGTTTTGATTTCCTTCTGTGCTTCAACCAAGCAATCAATAAGAAATAATATTTGTAGAACATTCTATAATTAAAGAAGTACTTTTTTTCCTGCATATCTCTTTTGAGATTTGAACCTCACAACAGACCTGGTGAAGAGAATTATTAATATACTCATTCTACAGAGATGCATAAGAGTGAAGTAAATTTCCTGTATTGCAGAGATGCAAATGTTACTTAATATGTCCCTGTAAGATATTTCAAGATTAAACTTATAACTTGGAGTGCCTTTGGTGGCTCAGTCGGTTAAGTGTCTGACTCTTGATTTCACCTCAGGTTATGATCTCAGGATAGTGACATCAAGCCCTGCATTGGACTCTACGCTCAGCACAGAGTCTGCTAGAGATTCTCTTTCTCCCTCTTCCTCTGCCCCTCCCCCTGTTCTCACGCTCTCTCAATAAATAAATAAAATCTTTTTTTTAAAAAAAAAGATTAAACTTATAACAGACAGCAAGAACTTTCAAAATCTTATCATTAAAATACTTTATAAGTAAGGCATACCTATCAATCGACAAAAATTATCTGGTGCTAGGAGATGGCAAGTCCAAAGCTATATACCTAATACTGAATTATATAATTGTCTCTGGCCACAGAAAGTTTGCATCCCACTTGAAAGGCAAGTTTGTGAATGTTCTGTAAACACTTAGAGAAATAAAGAATAATGAGAACTGGCCTGGTCAGAGAAGAGGCTCAGCCAAGATGAAACACAAGTGAAAGTGGGAAGGATGCCATGGTTGTGGCTCAGAAGAAGCAAGGGCAGTAGGGAGAGGGTAAAGCAGCCTATGACAAGGCAAGAGTGTGTTCATGTGGAAATCAGAAAAGCAATCAGAGAAGTGGGAAATGTGTTCATGCAGCACTTAGCATGGGGCCTTAAATATTGGCGGCACTTAGGAAAGAAAAAGATGAAAAGAGAAGTTGAGTCTCAAGCAGTGAACATACCCTGGTCTATCAATCAGATGATAACTGCTTCTCTTGTAGAAGGCGGAAGTTTCTTCCAGTACTTCCCCAAGAAAGTAGAACTGTCAGCCCAAGTTCCTATTTTGACAGAAGTTCAAACGTTTTTTGATTCTATGACAAAGGCAGTCATTGAAAATTTTTGAATAGGAATTGTAATTTAATTTGAATTGAATTGAAATTTAATTTTAAAAGCAGAATTAGTCTGGCTCTATGTGGCTTCGGTGAGAGTGAAAAGAGAGTGATGTTGGTGAATGCGGCTAGAACCCAGGTGTTTCAGGCAGGTAAGGGAAAGTGAGACCCCCAAGTAGGGAAGTTTTCAATGAGAAAGAGAAAAATGCTCACAATGACAGGGGCACCTGGCTGGCTCAGCCAGTAGAGCATGCAACTTTTTTTTTTTTTAAGATTTTATCTATTTATTTGACAAAGAGAGAGACAGAGAATACAAGCAGGGGGAGTGGCAGAGGGAGAGGGAGAAGCAGACTCCCTGCTGAGCAGAGACCTTGACGTGGGGCTCCATCCCAGGACCCTGGGATCATGACCTGAGCCCAAGGCAGACACTTAACTGAGAGAGCCACCCAGGCACCCCAAATATGCAACTCTTGATCTCAGGGTTGTGACTTCGAGCCCCACATTGGGTGTAAAGATTGCTTAAAAAACAAAATCTTTAAAAAATAATAAGAGAGTAATTAAATAGCTCAAATTGTTAGGATGTGATGATTGATAAGTTGAAAAAGGGAGGAAAATATATCAGACTTACTCTCTGATTTAAAATCAGAAGAACCCTGAGGAAACATTGTTAGTGACAGAAATAGAGATGAGTGCCAAGAAGATGGTAGGAGAATAACAGGACAATAATTTCCTTCATCCCCTCTGATGTGAATGTGAAACAGCAGTTAGTTTTTTGGTCTTGAGGTGGGGGGGGTTAGGTTTGGTTTTGGTTTTGGGGTTTTTTTTAGCAGGAAGTTTTTTATCCTCATCCTGGAAAAGAGGATTTTCTATCAAAAAAGATGGAAGAAAATGCCTAGGGGTATCAGGATATGTGGCCAGTATAGACGTGTCCAGAACTCTGACCTCAAGCTGAGCTGAGGACTGAGTTCAACTCAGTTCCAGGACTGAGCTGACAGTGAATGGATGCTAGGGAAAACAGAATGACACAATTTGATGAAGGGGCAGGAACTCCAAGCCACTGCCCTGCTACCCAGTGGGAGCATGCCTGGGGTTGGTACTTAATAGACAAGACTATTTTGTTGTCTGCAATGCAATCACCACCACCTTTGTCTCCAAAAACATTGCTCCAGCCTCCTGAACTCAGTCACTGAGGGAGAGAACAGTGTAACTCACAAAAAGAGAGGGATAAGGACAAGTGTTTGAAAGCGTTTTTGCAAAGGCTGTTGGCACGTTTTCCAGATGATTATTACCTGCTGGTCCTCCTAAAAATGAATACTAGCATTGAAATGATCTGCATTGGATGAGGTTTCTTTCCTTTTGTTTTGTCAGGGAAAGGAGGAGGGGTAGTGAGTTCCATTCTGGTTTCCCTATATATGGCACTGTTTTATCTAAGTTTAAAAAAATACCTCGAACTCAGTCTAGCTGTTGTATTTTTCCTAAGTGTTGATATCACTGTATCCAATTCAAATTTTCCAAAAAAAGAGGAAGAAGAGCTTAACACATTACAAACTCTTAATCTTACAATGTTTGTTCCTCGATATACGTTGGCTCAAAAAAAAAAATAATAATTGGCTGTGGGTTCGTGGCCTTGAGCTAATAATGTCTAGCCCAGGTGTTATCTAAGTAAGTTCTCTTAACTTCAACAGCCACCTGCGCTTTTAAATCTTGCTCCGTAAAGGGCTACGTTTTCTGAGAGGACGCTTCGAAAGAGGCCCATGAAGTGCATTGTGGGAATTGTAGTCCTAAGTGACTTTCTTTTCTTCCCGGCCCTGGACTCACGCTCCAATTCCGGGATGGTTGAACCCGGGATCTACCAATTAGCTGGGGCCATGTCGTGACGCCGTGGTCCAACCGGGAAAGCCGGTGTGGGACCCTCGCAAAATTATTGGTCAATGTATGACCCCGGGGGCGGGGCAATAAGGTGGGCGGGAAGACTGCAACGATTGGGCACAGCGCCCGAGGCGGCGGGCGGGGATTGGCTCCGCGCTAGGGCAGGGAGGCCTGGGAAGGGGCGGAGGAAGGAGACCAGAGCAGGAAGAGCAGCGGCGAGGCGGCGGCGGTGGCTGAGTCGGTGGTGGCAGAGGCGAAAGCGACAGCTCCAGGGGGTGGCAGCGGCCGCGAGAGCAGGATGCGGGTCCGAGTTGGGCTGACGCTGCTGCTCTGTGCGGTGCTGCTGGGCTCGGCCTCGTCGTCCTCGGGTCAGTATCCGCCCCCTCGGACTGGAGGCCGGGAGCCACCGCCCCCCCGGCCTCCATCCCGGGTCAGGGCCGTGGGGGCGCAAGCTGGAGACTCCACTCTCTCTAGTCACACCTCGCACTAGCTTGTCGCTCGCTGTCATTCCTCGGGCCTTGGCTGGCCTGAGCTAGAGGGGGTGTTTAGGGAGCTAGAGAGGGGAGGAAGGGAAGGGGCGGTCACACCTCTCCTCACACCTCTCCTCACTTAACAAACTTTACTCGACTCCTCGCGAATGAGGAGTTGACTCTGTGGGAATGAATCCCGACAGCTGGCTTAGATCTACAGTGACACCTGAGCCTTACTGGAACTTCCTCAACTCTCAGACAGATTATGTGCTTGGGATTTGTAAATTAAGTAATTGACACACCTGGGGTTATCACTGAGCAGAGCCAGGTCCATCAAAACCAGGATGTTGACAGTGGTTTGGTGGATTTGCTTAGCATCTGAGGTGGCCCCTTTATTTAGAAAGGAAGACTTTTGGTGTAATTGTGTCCTTTGTATCCCTTTTTAGGAAATAGTCCTGAGAAAGGTGTTTATCTTTGTCACAGTGTTTGAGTTGCCCCGTGTTTGTCGACAGTTAACTTTGTGATTTTTGAGAAAATCTTGGTCCCTATAAGTTTAAAATGTATAGCAGCTGATTTTCATGTTTTGTATAGATATAGAAATTAATGTGCCTTTGAATTGATTCCAGTTAGCAGATTAATACTATGGTTCTGAAATGTATTTTTCTTTTTTAATAGTTCAATCTGCCTGCATCTGAAAACTTTTATTTTGCAAGTGTTGATAAAGAAGCACTTAGTGTTTCTAAATGTTGGTAAAGAAACAATTAGTACAATAAAGCTCTTGAATTTTCATCAGTTTAGTTAACAAGACAGCTGTTCTGTGGCTTTAAATTTTTTTGGAACAAGGCAGGGTATAAATGTCAACTCTTTTTTTTTTTTCCCCAACAGAAAATTTCCCAGATGGTTATTTGAATCCCCAAATTATCTGTCCTAGTTGTAAGTCAATGCCATAACGTCATTCTGTTTCTAAAATAAGAGCTCTAAACCTAAAATTCTATCCATATTGTGGTTTGAGATACCATTTCAAAAGCAACAAGCATATGCTAGTAACTTTACTGCCAACATTATGCTTTGAGGTCTGCCTTTCCCCTTTTCAGTGATGGTTTGTATTCACGACCAAAGCTCCAAAACTCTACCTACCTCTTGAAGCACTGCTAGCAATTATTTGACCAAAGGAAGTATGAAATGAAACTGTTGAGTGTAATGGATAGATACCTGATGGGCCTTAGACCACTTGCATCAGAATTCCTCTCAGGAGTTTGTTAAACATGCAGTTTTAGGTCTGGAACAGGTCGGGGCATCTGTAGGTAACAAGCTTCACAAGTAATTCTTCACACAAAAGTGTAAGAACGACTAGTTAAAGAACATGGTTAAGTATCCCTCTGAATTCAGTTTGCAGAATTTAAAGAAAATTGAAGCCTACAGACATTTTCCTGTGTCTTCTGTTAACTAGATTTCATATACTGAAGAGCTTCATGTCAGTGGAGGTGGTACTTGAAGAAGTCATTTAGTCAACAGTTGGGATTCTTGGGATGTTATAATAGAAGATGACTAATACTGAAGTGTTAAATCTTTGGATTGTGTTGATGTAAGCAGAGGACTGGGTTCGAAAAATGTCTGCTCTGATTTCCATCGTAGTTCACCTGTGCCAAAGCATTTCTGTGGCAAAGGCAGAATCCATACTTAGCCAGAACTAAAACAGCAGAGATGTGCATGGTGACAGGTAATAAAGGCACTACTGTGCTCACGTGAAGTGCAGTTACAGTACAACGCTTATGTGAGGTAAAGTTTTAGAAATTGAGTACATGGATTTTCAGTTGACTTTATTTATTCAATAAATTGCTTATGTATACAGGAAGTCAGCCTCATTATTAAAGATTTGCTCCTATTTAAAAATCAAGTCTTGGGCCATAATTTTGCATTGACTTAAAGTTTGAATGTTAGTGGTTACCAAAACAAGTTGCATATTTACCAGGTATAACCAGCCAGCAAAGGGAATCTTGATCCTATCATTGTTAGTAGCTATTATTTCATATCTTGTTTTAAAGGCATATAAAAATGTGACACTTTTATTTAAAATGTTTTCTTATTCCTGTGAGTACAAGAGGAGGTTAAAAAGATATTTCTCCATTTCCTCAATAATGAAAAATGCTATAAGTTTTCTCACTTAGAAGTACTTGTTTTCTTATTTTCAGCAGGAAGAAACAAATGGTTTGCTTTTTTTTCCTTTATGCCAAACAGTGTCATAGAATCTTTTAAATTAGGTCCACTGCTAAGTATTTCAGGTAATAGTTCTGTTATCACATATTCAAAGAGTAAATTTCAGATTGCAGATGATGTTTAATGTCATTGTTCTTTTGTTCCTTAAAACATTGTGAGTCAATAGGACAGATGGTATTATTCTCTCTTGACAGGTTGAGAAAGAGGAGGCTGACCAAGCTTGCTGTACTGAACCACGTGTATAAAATTAATATGTAATGAAGCCAGGTTTTGAACTTAGCTCTCCAGGACTCTATTTTGGAGTAATTAAAAATCAGGAGTATTGTAGGATCTGCACAGATTCAGTGGTAAAGCAGAGAATAGGATGTCTACTCTCTTTTCACCAAACTCTTAGGACTTTCTGTGTTTAAAGGTCTATCAGTCTGTTTAGTTTACATGGCAAATTGGAAAATGAATTTGTGATGATTACTTTTCCCTGAAAGAATATCCCTGGTACTTTTCGCAGTTTGGTTGGCTGATATAATAAAAATGAAAATTGGTCTTTTTCAGAAGAAGGTGTACAATTACTAAAGTAATGTAAACCATTATATTTTGGATGTGATACTGTTGAATGAGAAATCTATAACTCTTCATTGAATTTTTTGCATTTTTTTCTTGATGTACGTGTTCTGCTAAAAGCATTTTTTCTTTTTGTTTATGCATAACTTCAGATTCTTTGTTGCCTGATTACTACATATCAAAAGTTTCTAGATTATAAGCACTTCTGTAAAACTGTTATGTGAATGGATGTATCAGTTTGAAAGAGAAAATAGCTTACGCTTTAAGACTACCATCTGGAGTAGACTTTCCCAGTTTAGTAAATGAGAAAGAATTACCAGTAACCTTAGTATACATTCCTAGTTTGAAGAGAAGAAAGACAAGCATGATGCAATTCAGGTGAAATAACCCTGATGTCACAGGTTTCCATGTCTCTTGGAGTTCAAAAACACATTTTGCTACTTGAGTGTGTAATAGCTTATGGTGTCTGAAATGTACATGTCTTCAAATTTATTTGTAAGTATCTGTGTTATATGCTTATTTGCCGCATGTGTGACCTGTTATGAGACGGTACTAAATTTCATGATTTAGTGATTAGTAATTTAAGAGTTCCAGCTCATCTAAAGTTTGGGAATATACTGTATACATTTACACATTTAATGTCTGCTCTTGATATATTAACTAGTTGATGTTTGTGATTATTTAAACACATCCACACATACTTTAATATATAATAGAGATTAATTTTTTTTGCTTTATCCAAAGTTTTGCTGAGAGTGGAATTTGAACCGTATGTTAGAATTTGGGCTTTGGATAAAACTTGTGAAGAAGTTAGCCTGAAGGATGATTGTTAATTAAGTGCCATCACTACCTAAATGTTATGGGTACTGTGGGATTAATACATGCTGTACCCTTCTCTTCCCCACCCATCAGAAATAAAACATACTTGGAAGGTAGTCTGAAAGTAGTAAATGTGAAAATAGCTACGGTTTAAGTGTTCTTTGAATTGACAGCACTTTTCTTATATGGCAAAAACTTACTAGTAGACTAGTTTTCTCAAATATTCGAAAGAAATACTATGAAATAGTGTTGTGTATTTTATACACAATGAGTTGTTTATACTTCTTAAAGCTAGCTCACTATTTTGATAATACAAACTCCAAAGCATGTTTTTGTTATGCTTGAGTTACAAGTTATGAATAATATTTAGGGTGTAACCATATGAAGTAAACATAGATGGCAACCATAACACCAGATTTTCTGGTAAAAAGCACATGGTTTTATAGCATTTTGTCTACTGGTTAATTTCTCATGTAGCTTATGAGCTTATAACTGAAACTCACTCCTGGATAAAATCAGATCATTTTAAGAATAAGAAGGACAGGGGTGCCTGGGTGGCACAGCGGTTAAGCGTGTGCCTTCGGCTCAGGGCGTGATCCCAGCTTTATGGGATCGAGACCCACATCAGGCTCTTCCGCTATGAGCCTACTTCTTCCTCTCCCCCCCCACCGCTTGTGTTCCCTCTCTCGCTGGCTGTCTCTATCTCTGTCAAATAAATAAATAAAATCTTTAAAAAAAAAAAAAAAAGAAAAGAAAAAAGAATAAGAAGGACACCTAGAGATCATCTAACAGTTATTGTTTCTAAACCTGCCAGGAATACAATGACCAGACATAAGCATATGGACATTGTGCTCAATGTATTTGTATAAGATCAGGAAAAAGAATAACAAGTAGCTATAATAGAAGTAAGAGCAGAAAAACGCAGAATAATGGAAGGAAAATTAACATAAATGGACAAAACTAAAGCAGCAGATATGAATTTGGAAGAAAGTTGTAACCAGGGGCTGGATTCATTGTTTATTTAATATGAGATGTTGATTTCTAAATAAATAGATCTCATGTGAGTAAGTACATGATGGTATGATGCTACTTTTTGCTTTTATCTGATTAACTCTTCAGTAGAGTAGAACACAAATCCTAAATATTTTAGTCTGGCAGCTCTTCTGTCACATAATAATAATTGTTAGTGTCCATCTTTAGTAGTCTCAGTGAACAGTAAAATGCTAATCAGTACTAAAATAAGCTCTGAAACTCCAGATTGTGAACAGTGAAAAATAATAGGTAGAACCATGAACCACAAAATTAGAAATTTATAAGTTTAGTAACTCAGTAGTAGACTAAATATGAACAGAAAAATTGGATGGTATCTGAAAAAGTGCCTCATTTGGGTGATGGTGGTGATGGTAGTTGGTCTTACCTGAATAACAGATGAAGCTAGTGCCTTCCCTGGGAAAGAGGAAGAACTACCCCATCTAACCCCTTGTTTCCCTTTTACCTGATTTTTTTCTGTACAGTTGTTGAATACAACCGATTTTTAGATAATTCTAGATATATTTATCAAGTGTCTGATTATTATTTGTTGTATTTATCAAGTGCTTTAACAATACTTGTGATTTCCCATCAAGAAGGATGATGAAATTGTCTTACAATTTCTTTACAGATGAAGAAGGCAGTCAGGATGAATCCTTAGATTCCAAGGTGTGTACTAAAATTGACCAGTATTTGATGCCCAATTTAAAAGCATGAATTATGTGTCTTAAGAAGAATATGGAATCTATCTTTTGAGCAACAGAATTGGATTAAGAATTAGAAAAAGAAAAACATTANATTACCGGTATCAATACCCTAGTTTTTCCGGGGGGGGGGGGGGGAATCACTGACCTGTCGGAGACAGAATAATAAATATTTTCATTCAGAGTGTTTGTTATTAGGTTTGATTTTAACTTGAATGTGCTGTGTAAGAGCTTGAAGGCAGTAACATTTTTACTGCCTAGTGAGAGATTGATTTTATTCTTATTTTTTTAGTTTTTGTTTTTTTTAATTTTGAAGACTTAACCTCTGCCATTTGTTTCCATTTCTGTCAATTTTTATAAATCTGTAGAGTTAATACATTTAAATTAGTTAGATAAGTGAATAAGGCTGATTATGTATCCAAGGATACCATTCAGTTATGATTTCTGATCTCTAGATTTGAGGTAATACAGATAAAAAACAGAGAGTTGTAGTACAGGGCTATCATAAGGGGAAGTATAAGCTATGTTGGTAGTTTGTAGGGGACCCTAATTCAGGCTTCAGGAGGTTAGGAATGCTTCCGGGGTGAAATAACATCTAAGTTGAAATTGAAAGAGTCAGGTTAGGCAAGTGATGAAGGCCTGTGATGAACATATACCAGACTTTATAGAGAGATGAGCAAGTATGGCAGATTCACAGCTGAAGGAGATCTATCTGGATTAGTACAAGTAATGGTCAAATTGGGTTGGAGACAGCCCTGATACTATTTGAAAACTAAAAATATTTTATATTCTCAGACTTCTTTGCCATCAGATGAGTCGGTAAAGGACCACAACACAGCAGGCAGAGTAGTTGCTGGTCAGATATTTCTTGATTCAGAAGAATCAGAATTAGAATCACCTATTCAAGAAGACGAAGACAGCCTCGGAAGCCACGAAGGGGAAAGTGTCACAGAAGAAATGAGCTTTCTAGAATCTCCGAATCCAGAAAACAAGGACTATGAAGAACCAACGAAAGTACGGAAACAAGGTAGTCTGGACATTTTCCTTGCTTTTGCCTAATTTAGGAAGGAGACAGCTGAAATTTTAAAGTAGTGTAGAAAGATGCAAAAGTCTGGTCTTATTGGTTATGAGTCACACATAATGTGTAGAGTGTAGTAGTTTATGATTTTCTAGATTTTTATATATCAAGAGTTATTCACTTAACAGATTTGACCCAAGTTACATAAGCTGAATTTGATAATCAAAACTGCATTTATATTATATTAGTATCATAACATCCTCTTTTTGTACTCCAGCATGTAATTACCTGCCCATTAGTACACAAAATGGAAATTCAAGAAAGATTATCTAATATGCTGCTCTCGTTATTTTCAGAATTGTGTTGGGTTTTTACTACAATAACCTTCCCAATCACCCTAGGAAATTGATGTATTTATCTAACCGAACGTTACATAAACTTTGTTCCCCTTCTAACTTTTACCTTCTTGACACCCTCTATTTTTAAATTTAAAACTTGCTCTTTCTCATAAGAGTGTGCTAAATACCTGTCCTTCTAAGAATTAATTATTAATCCACTCCACCCTGTCCCACCAACTTTCTGTCATTTTATTATTTCAAAGATCAGTACGATACCCACTTATTACTCTGTTACTAGCCACTTTTGGAAATTGATCCAGATTTTACCTTTCAAAAATATACTTTTTTTTTCAAAAATATAATTTTTTATTACAATTATCCATACCCATGAATAGAAAGACCATGTTTAAAAAAATTAAAAGTACCTTAATCCCACCAGCTAGACATCACAGCTATTTTTTTTTTTTTTTAAGATTTTATTTATGTATTTGACAGAGAGACAGCCAGCGAGAGAGGGAACACAGGCAGGGGGAATGGGAGAGGAAGATACAGGCTCCCAGCGGAGGAGCCTGATGTGGGGCTCGATCCCAGGACTCTGGGATCACGCCCTGAGCCGAAGGCAGACACTTAACGACTGAGCCACCCACGCGCCCCTAGACATCACAGCTATTAACATCATGGAAAAAACTCTTTCAGGCTCTTTTCTAAATGTATAGTTTTAAGAAGACTAAATTGGGTCATAATGTATATACTATTTTACTGCCTGTGTTTTGTGCTTAACAGTTTGTCTTGAACATTTTCCCCTATCATTTAGTAGTATTTTACAATTTGATGGTTAATGGCTGTAAAAAATTTTACAGGTAGGAGCACCTGGCTGGCTCATTTGGAGGAGCATGCGACTCTTGATCTTGGGGTCACGAGTCCAAGCCCCACGGTGAACATAGAGATTACTTAAGTAAATAAAACTTTAAAAATTTACATGTAAATATACCATGAATTAGAAATAGATTGTTTACAAATTTTTCGGGGGGGGGGGCTGGGAGATCATTTTAGATGCATCTTTGTGCACATCTATGAAAATTTTCTGAGAATTAGTTTTCTAAAATAAATTTGCTGGACTGAATGTAAAATTTTAAAAGACATTTGATCCTGTCCTGTTAAATTGTTCTTCAGAAAAGTAATTCTGTTTACTTCCTTCGAAATGACTCCTTTTCCTGTGCCTCAGCCAAGTATGTTTTATCGTTTTTAAATTTTTGCCAAATATTATAGTTAATTCATTTTTTTTTTTATGAGGGAGGCTTCAAAATGTGCACAAAAGTGGAGGGTGTAGTGACCCCCTTCCCTATCACCCAGGGTCAGCGGCTGGCCACACTCTTATTCTTGCTGCATCTTTGCCACCCCATACGCACCTACTCTTTTCTTTCCTAGAGTATTTACAGCAGATTCCATGTTATTTCACCTGTGTATGTATCTCTGAAATATGGCTTCCCCCCAAAAAAAACCACAGTGGTATTTAACACCCACAAAATGAGCGAGTATTCTTTAATCACCCAATCCCCAGTCTCTGTGCAGTTTTCCCTGTTGGTTCAGATATCTGTTTAGAACTGATTTGTTTGAATCAGGATCCCCCACCAAGATCTTAGGTTTCTCTTAACCTATAACAGTTCTCTCTCCCTTGTTTTTTATTTCATTTTCTTTGGTAAAGAAATAATGTCCTTTGGGCAGTACAGTTTCCCTCATTCTGGATCTAGCTGGTCATATCCTTGTAATGTCATTGAACTTGTTCCACCATCTGCTATCTGGTCTGTAAACTGGAAGTTAGCTCTAGACGCTTAGGTAGATTTAGCTCTGGTTATTTATTGAGACTATCTTCATAGAGTGTTGTGTACTTCCTTTCACATTACATCCGGAGGCATAGAGTATCTGATTGTTCCACTCCTAGAAATTGGTCAGTGAAGCTGGGTGGTATCATCCTGATCCAGCCATTCAGAAGTTCCTCGCTGACCTTTCACCTAGAGGTTTTGACAACCATTTTGCTTATTGTCTGGATCCATTATTTCACTAGAAATTGCAAAGTGATGGCTTTCTAACATATAACTCCTCCTGCATTTGTTACCTGGGATTCTTTTATAAAGAAAAACTTGCTCTCATCAACTATTTGGTTACCTTGAAACAGTCCTTACAAGCAGGATAGATGCTTGGTTCTTTCCCTTGAAATATTTTCAAATAATAATTTGGTGCCCTAGCAACCTCCAGTAAGTACGTTTTTGTTTGTTCTGTTTGCTTTGCTTCTAAGCATCATTCCAGGTCCATGGGTTTCACATATGTTTGCTTCATGCAGTTGCGGTCCTTCTTTTTCATTGCTCACATTATCCCATTTTTGTATACCAAGAGTCCCTTTAAGTCCATTCTTTTGGACTAATCATAGGTGACTTTTAAACTTGTTTCTTTTCAGGCAAGATGGGATGTCTTAAATTCATCTTACACAATTCTTAACCCAGAAATGAATCAGCCATTTCTCAAAAAAAAAAAAAAACACTCCACATTCCTTTTAGTGGGAAATTGCATTTAGACACTACAGTCTAGGCACCAGGGACATGCATTGCAACCTAGTTGTCAGTACTGGTCACTCTTTTTTGTGAATACAGTTAGGAAATGTATCATTCATCCTGGGTCTTCCAGTTTGTGAGAAATTCCAGTAGGTCAGATTGACAAATTGTGAACTCAGAAGAATCAGAGATCTTACCCAGTACCAAACTTGACTAATATTTTCAGAGATACAATTATCACAAGACACAGGTGAAGTGTTGAGAAGTCTGTGACTACCAGGGCTATTCCCAGGTCCTGCTTGCCT
Organism: Ailuropoda melanoleuca; assembly: GCF_002007445.2. Classification (NCBI taxonomy): domain Eukaryota; kingdom Metazoa; phylum Chordata; class Mammalia; order Carnivora; family Ursidae; genus Ailuropoda; species Ailuropoda melanoleuca. Next base: position 21,402,077 of record NC_048231.1, on the reverse strand, counting down.
TGATTAGGGTGTACCTTGGCCCAGATTTTAATATATGAGGCCTCTAAATGATGTATAGGGAATGTCACTTCCATGAAAGGGAGTGATTTCCATTATGAAACATCCCCAGTTTATTCTCTGATAATTACATAGCTTGTGTGATGTTTTCTAGGAAGTCATTCTTCATAAATATATACATCCCAGGTTTATGTACAGTGAGCAGTCTAGACACACCACATCCATCCTGCTAAAGCATTCCACAGATAAGGAGAACCCTCCTGGGAGTAAATACCTTTAGTGTGTTTGACAGAAGGTCCTTGATCAGCATGTTTCTAACATGATTTGATCATGTCACCTCTCTCTCTGTTTATATATAACATAAGTTACATATGCATGGCTTTGAGTGTGTGCAGTCCCAACTACATTAGAACTGGGTAATATGACATTTACTTCTAGACTTACTTCCTTTATTGGCCTCTCATCCATATCTCTGCCATATTGATCTTCCTAAAACCCAAATTTCATCTATAACTCCCCTATTTACAACCCTTCATTGTCTCCCCATTTGCCTGTGAGATGAAGCACAAACTCCTTAGCATGATTCCCAAAGCCTTCCACGTGCGGCATGCCTGCTGGCCTCTGTGACTTCATCTCCCAAAGCTCTTCCCAGGACCCTCTTACAGCTGTATCAAGCTCTTCACCAGTCTTCAAGTACACCATGCAGTTTATGCCTCTAGGTCTTTGTACAAGTTCTTCCTGCTGCTTGGAATACATTCCTCATCCCTTTGCCCAAGTTTATCATATTTCTATTCATCCTTAAAGATGAATGTTTCTCCTTTCTGAAGCAGATCTGAACCACCCAAGGGCAGTTGAAGAGTCTCATGTCTTTAAGAACTTCCTGCTTGGTGTCCCTGCTTTCCCCCTTCCCCCTTTATGTCAGTTCTCTTAACAGCAGCCAAACCAGTTTTCCTTCCTGTTCAGAGCCTCCAGTGGCTTCCTGTCACATTCAGAATAAAGTCCAAACAAGCCCTTACATGATCAAGTGCTTCCTATCTCTCTGACTTCATCTTCTGCCACTTCCCTTCACTCACGTGTCTCCAGCCACACTTGCCTTCTTGCTGTTTGTTGACTATTTCACACTTGTTTCCAACTGTGTCTGGGATTCCCAGGAGCACAGTCCCAGCTCGATGATTCTCCATGAGACTCACAGGACTGAGCATGTAGTCATATTTAGGGCTATGATTTATTACGGCAAAAGAACACAAAGCAAAATCAATAAAGGGAAAGATACATGGGTGAAGTCTGGGAAAACCGGATGCAAGCTTCCAAAGGTCCTCTCCCTTGTGGGGGGGGGGGATTGTCACACAGACTGTATTTAATTTCCCCAGTAACAAGTTGTGACAACATGTGTGACACGCTGTGTACTAGGGAAACTGATTAGAGACCTAATAATACCCGGAGTCATTTTAGGGGGCTGGTCATGTAGGCAGTCTGTGCCTAGCACATACCAAAATTGCAGACTTGCATAAGGAAAGCAGGTGTTCACCATAAACCATATTGTTTGTACAGTTGGGATGAGTCATTCATAACAGGGTAGTGGGAACCCTTCCAAAATCTTAAGTTACCAGACACCAGCCAAGGACTAACCTTATAAGCCTTTTCAGGGACAGAAGTTTAAGTCTTCTATGTGAACTCTTCTTTGCACAGTCTACCCCCTCAGTCATAGGCCATCTTGTCTTTATGGCAAAGTTACTCTCAGTAAGACCCAGACATAGAGTGAGACCAATCTGCAGTATTGATTTCAGTTATCCCCTTCATGAGTCCTGCACTTAGCCAGTTAACAAGTCCCATTAATCATAAAGGTCAGATGGCTTCCCCCTCAAATATCTATATTAAACTTTTTTACCTAGCCTTAAGCCATCAGTTCAGGCCCAACACAACTGACCAGTAAGTTGAAGCTGAGGCAGTGTTGTGATAGGGTGCACATACAGAACTATAGTCCTACAGGACACATGTGGTAACCCTGGAAACAAGGAGTTTACCATCACTGGGGCAACCCAAGCAAGACATATGTGAGGATGATGTGGCCTCCTGCCATGGGCATCTTGTCCTAGAGTTTCCAGTCCAAGTAATTTAGTTCAGTTTTTAGTTCCAGAGGGACTGCCAGTCAGTTCCAAACCGTTTTGTTGTACGTGACACCAGTTCATCCACTTCATGAGTTTGGACAACATCTGGAGGTTTTCTGCATGGCAGGTGCAGGGGCTGGACCACCTCCTGCTGCCTCATAGTTGGCCCTGTCTGGTATGAGCACAGGCTCCACAGTCTGAATGCAGAGCACTCTCAACGGCTTGGAAAGTTGCATGGAGAGTTTTCCTTTAGGAAGGGGAAGAAGATTCCAGAAATAGTTTCAAAAAACAAACACCATCATTTCTTTTCCACTCACTCGTGCCTCTCTAGGTACGGGGGTTTCAGTTTATTTTCCTTGGTTGTTAACAAAATCAGTGTTTCCGTTCAGTAATCATAATTTTTTATTTTCTCAGTCATCCCCTTCTCTCATCCAGACCTTTTGCTTGGAGGGGTTCTGTGTAAGAGGAGCAAAGCATCTTCACAGGAAAGCAGCTTTATACAGCTGAACCAGAAAAACGTCACATTCAAAAATTGGTCAGGACAAAAATCCTGAATTTTCGAAAAATTTCAAAATGGGTTTATGTCACCTCCCACCCCTTTCACCCAGATCACTTATCCAGTAAGCAGCCTAGAAAAGATCAGCCTCTCTCTGAGGAGAGCTGCATCGAATAATCAGGTTGCACTAAGGTGTGTGCATGAGAGAGAGAGAGAGAGAAAGAGAGAGACGTGAGGGGAGCAGGTAATCAGTCCCTTGTTGGAGATGGCAGCTTATCAGGAGAGCCAGGCACAAGTTAAGACCTGCTCCACGGGCTCTGGAAGTCCCTCTGTCGCTTGACCTATCAGGAGCAAATAGAGGGTCACAGTCCCTGTGATGTACCCTCTCCCAGAGGACAGCTTTGGACAATAGTCACAAGTTAAGAATGTGGTCAGTCTCTATATCAGAAATACCCAGCCAGTCAGCAGCTTGATTTCAGATGTTCCCAGGCATCCACGATTTTCTTCACAGTATGAGGCCCCACAGAGAGGTGACCTAATGTCCAGAGGCTACAGCGTCTGAGTTCTGTTTATTGAGCTCATGGCTGCCCTCGGTTTGGTCCAGCTCACACCGAGGTGGAAGCCTGTCCCAGATGCATCAGGTTTTAGCTTCGAATCAAGTTCAAGCAAATAGGATCTGTAAATTCACGATTTTAAAAAGCCAGAGGCTTTTCTTCAGCAGCAAAGGCAAGATGCTGCAGGGCCAGAAAGTCCAGGTGGCATGCAAGGCGATGCCACACCTTTTGTCTTGTCAGTCTTTGGGCTCACACTTTCGTGAACAAGTGCACACTTTCTCTCTCTCTCTCTGTGCCTCCCTCCCCTGCACACGCGCTCGCGTGCGCACACAGGCACACACATCAGGCTCTAAGGTCAGACCTCTACCTTCAGAAGCACTCACTAGCCAACTAAAACCTGCTCGTTAGAACTTCACAAGGGTGTTTCCACCTGTAGTCACCTCTTTCTTATTTTCTCTGTTTTTACAGGGGCTCCACTAAGCAAACATCCATATCTTCCATAGCAAAACCCAGCAATTACAGAGACTTGTTCTGTTTCCAATACTCAAGAGTTTAAATTCCAACCCGCCCACTGGCAGCAAAAAGCAAGGAAGTTTGTCCCACTAACACATTTCTTTTTTGCAGCTTCCCCTGATTAGGAATGTTCCTTAGGCACGTATGGAATTATAAGCATTTAACATTATGTACCAGTTTTTATCATGCATCCAGTTGTGCTAGCCACAAAATACAAAGCCACTGAAAGAATTCTTTTTCTTACTGCAAATTTACTTGAACTGCCAGGAAGTAAATTCATCATTTGCATGTTAACGTTACAGCTGCCAGGGAAGATCCTGGCTGGAATGCAGGGGAGGTAGTGGAGTGGGGGAGGCCACTGCAGCAGCAGCTAGACTGAAAAAAAAAATCCTGCTGGAGTGCAGCCTTCTTCCCTTTTCTTTCTGCTTTACCTAAATTTTGCTTCAGCCCTAGTGATGTGGGAAACAAAGGCAAAAGAAAAATTTCCTTACTACTTAGAGCCCATTCGCAAGACCTTAAAACAGGCAGAGTGCTGTTCCTATAGGAACTCAGCTGCCTCGACGTTAATACTTTGTTAAGGGCAAAAGGCAATCTTATCCCGACCCTCCAGGATCCTCTAAGTCTACTTTAACATTTAAAAATTTCTTTGGAAACTTCTTTTATCTGTATCGCTCAAGATACATGTTGGCAATCCTCTCCCAAGCAGAGGACCCACCGATGTAAATTTGAAGGGTCTCATGACTAAGGTTTTATTAGACAGTAGTAAATGACCTTTTCCCAGCAATAGCTAGCCCCCTCGAGGTCCTGGAAACCTTGCTTCCAAAATTCCTTAGAGACTTAGGCTATCCCTATCCCCCCCAACCCCCCCGCCCTACTTGAAAGTTGGGGTATAATTGGCCACTCCTCATAATGCCAGTGCAGCTCTTTCCTGTCCTGTCCCTGTGCTTTAATAAAACTGATGTGGGAAACAAAGGCAGAAGAAAAATTACTAAATTTCTTTGCCACCTACAGCCCATTGATAAGTCCTTGAAACAGAGTGACACTCCTCTAGGGACTCAACTGCCTTGATGTTAATACTTTGCTAAGAGCAAAAGGCAGTCCTAGCCCAAACAACCCCCCCCCACCACCACCAGGATCCTGTAAGTCTACTTTAATGCATAAAAATTCCTTTGGAAACTTCTTTTATCTCTAAACCCCCAAGATACGTGTTGGTAATCATCCCCCTAGCATATGGCCCACCGATATACATCTGAAGGGTCTCATGACTAAGGTTTTATTAGTCGGTAATAAATGACCTTTCCCAACAATAGCTAGCCCCCTCAAGGTCCTGGAAACCTTGCTTCCAAAATTCCTCAGAGACTTAGACTATCCCTAACCCCCTCCCAACTTGAAAGTATATAATGGGCCACTCCTCATGACCCCAGGGCAGCAGTTTCTGCCCACGGGTCCTGTCCCCATGCTTTGATAAAACCACCTTTTTTCACCAGACGTCTCCAGAATTTTTTCTTGGCCGTTGGCTCCAAACTCCAACATCATTCCTACATCATTAGGACCTAGTTTTACTCCCTCTTACCCCCTCATCCTGCCCCTCTACCCCACTTGGAGGAGAGAACACTGTAAACTTTTAACATTTTTGGCCCGCTTACCTTTGGGAATTTGGAGGCCCTTTCTCCTATCTGAAGGAGAAAATAAAACCCAAAGGCCTCACTTTAGCCACCATGGCCAAAAGCAACTAGCCTGCTCTCCCTGAGTTGGATCTATCATTTTCAGGTTCCATAGGTAACCTTTACCTCTCACAGCAGTTAGCAGCTCAGCTGCTGCTGCATACCATGGATGACCATGTAACCACCTAGCCACCAAAGAGTCATCATACCCTGTCCCCTACCCTTCCTTTCCCAAACAGTGCTTGCACTGTGTTTCAGTGAGTCAGGGTCATCCTAGCCAATCCTACTTCTGATGCCAGCTTCTCATGCCACTTCAGGTGTCCCCAAGACCGCCCCAGGATTTATGATATGCTGGGAGGACACAGCATGCGGTTGTACTCACAGCTTTGGGTTGTAGCAAAAGGATACAAAGCGAAATCAGCATGGGGCGAAGTGCAAAGGACAAAGTGCAAGTTTCTAGCAGTCCTCTTCCAGGGGAGTCAGGATGTGCTTAATTCCCCTAGCACATGTGACAACACATGGGAAATGTTATCTTCTAGGGAAGCTCATTAGACCCAGTGCTTGTAGTTTTTAATGGATACTAGTCATGTAATCACTCTCCGCCTGGCATGTACCAAAATTGCAGGCTCCCAGAAGGAAACCACGTGTTGAGCATAAACCATATTTTACAGTTTAGGCACAACGAGTCACTTCTATCAGAGTAGTGGGAACCCTCCCAAAATGTAAGTTCCCAGATTCTAGGCAAGGGCCTGCTTTTCAAAAGATAACAGCTATATGTGTGGTAACTGTTTTCTACGCATCATCCCAGTAAACTTTTTTTGAAAATGAATGAACAAATGGCCACCAAGAGGGGAAATTATTACATTGTGGTATTTCCTGTTGTAGAATACTCAGTTATTTTAAAAGGAACATTATAATTGCAGATAACAAAATCCATCAAATAGTGGCAAAAGCAGAGGTTTATTTTGGTTCCATAGTTCAGGACTCTTGTCATCAAGGACTCCAGCTCCTTTCTCTCCTATTCAGTTTCCTTAGAAATTAGTTTCATCTTTATGTTTGCTCCATGTGGTCACACCTGGTGATGGCTGTACCTCCAGATCCTGGGTCCTCAGGAAGAAGTGATACCTGCATCAGAAGGGCAGGAGCCAACCCCAGAAGTCACTAGTAAAACTACCAAGACAATCACTTCACCATCCCTAAATCTACAGAAGGTGAGGAAAGGGTTAAGAATTGATAGCCAGTCTGCAGTCTGCCACCTGGAACAATGGTAGTGTTAAGTGAAATGTCACATTGCAAATAATTCCCTTAGTATGATCCTTGTATTGGTTAGGGTTCTCCAGAGAAAAAGAACGAAAGGCTGTCTGCTGGCAGAATTACTACTTGGTCAAGGGAGGTCAGTCTTTGTTCTCTTAGGCCTTTAACTAATTGAATGAGGCCCACCCACATTAGGGAGGGTAATCTGCTTTACTCAAAGTCCATTGATTTAAATGCTAATCTCCACCAACACCTTCACAGAAACATCCAGAATAATGTTTCACCAAATATCTGGACACTATGGTGCAGCCACGTTGACACACACATTCAACCATCATAGGTCCCTTTTGTGAAAGAAAAGCCTTTTTTTTTTTTCATATATTTGCAAGTAAGAAGAAAAATTACTTTTTTATTAACAGTTGTTAACCTCAGGAGATAAAAGGGAATTTGTGGTGGTAGCTAAAGATGACTGATTTTTCTTTAATTTTGTATACTTTCTTACTGCTTGGATTGTCTTTCCTACAATTAACACATTATCCAGGTAGTCGTAAAAAATTAGAACAATTAAGTCAAATAATGAGCCTCTTGCTCTATTTTGAGTAGCACATTAAGAACTAAGTTTAAACTTAACCAAATCACGCTTAAGTTGGGTTCTGAAATAAGTTGGTTGAGTAGTAAGATGGCATTGCTACCTCATTGACACTTGAAATGGGGGTGGCTGGAAATAAACAATCCTTAATTTAGTGATCAGATTTAACAGAAGATAAATGGTTAAAGAAACAGGCCATTCCCTACAACAGGTGCTGAGTTGTTTCTTTTGTACAGTTGTACAAGAAATTATTTGTGCAAGAAAACTCCTTTAGGGGGGTGCCTGGGTGGCACAGTGGTTAAGCGTCTGCCTTCGGCTCAGGGCGTGATCCCGGTGTTATGGGATCGAGCCCCACATCAGGCTCCTCTGCTGTGAGCCTGCTTCTTCCTCTCCCACTCCCCCTGCTTGTGTTCCCTCTCTCACTGCCTGTCTCTCTGTCAAATAAATTAATAAAATCTTTAAAAACAAAAAAAAACTCCTTTAGGAGACCATCTTTGTGGAAAAGCACACCACCAGGAGCATTTGAAACTTAAGAACTATCTTTAAAGCCATCATTCAGAGAAGCTACCTTCTTAAACAGCAGTTTTCCTTAAACAGCAGTTTCCACTCTGTTTGGTTTCTGATAGTGCCTGTCACTTAAGTGTCATGAAGCTTGTCACCTTCTTCTGGGCACATGGGCCAGCGCTTCTATTTCTACTTTAAAATTTTTCATTATTTCTCACAGAGAGAAGTGAGCTTGTAAACTCTGATCTTAATGTTTTGTTCATTTTCCATATTACTACATTTCATTCTTCTTCTGAAAATTAGGTTTTATTCCTTAAAGCAAGGCCTCCCTGCATATAGTTTGCTTGTCTTTCCTCCCTTCCTTCATTAACATATGTAATTTCTCAACTGTATTAATAATTCTCAGCATTGAGTGAAAGCAATCTCTTGTAGCAATTTTATAACATTGGTATCTTCCTTAAGAGATTGCTGTCCCATATTTCCACAGTAAATACCTCTTTATTTGGCCTGTACCATTTACTTTATCTCAAGTATAGTTTACCTTGAATCATATGTTCTTATGTTTTGTTTTTAATACTTTGGGGATTTTTGCTGATGGTTGGTTGGTTCAGTTTTTATCTTGGTGTTGACTAAAATTGATGAATGTTGTGGGACAGTTATGTTGAGGTTGATAGCTTTTTAACATTAAATGATTGTATTTCAACTATTTTCTACTACGAATACATTTTACAAAATGTTACTTTTACCATTGTATGTTTAGAAGTACAAAATTGCTTCAGACAAGCAGCATGATTAAGTAGTTTTCTTATTAACAGAATACTTATCTAAACTTAAAGGTACAATATCAGACTTTATTGGCAGTGTAAAAGCTCCTAAGATGAGAAATTTGCAAAGCTAAATCCCTTGCCTTTGTCATTATGGATCAAAAAGTTGACTTATTTTTGGGTTTGGTTTTTTGTTTTTTGTTTTTTTTATCTTACCCTTAGAAATGAGGAAAAGATAGTGAGTGTCGCTATTCCCAGGACATTTAATTTGGTTTATGTAGTTACATTCTAGCTGCTCCCTTCTCTCTTGGATTCTTTCCATCCACATTCCGACATGCTGTAATAGCTTATATTTTAAAAACCAAAATCCCCTCCAGCAACTACCCTACTTCACTCCCCTTTAATAGCATCGTTCTTTGAAAGAGTTGTCTGTATTCACTGATTTCACTTCCTCTCTTCCCATTCTCTCATCCAGCTCACAGGGTGCTCTGGTCCCCTCAAGACCTCTAAATCCACTCTGCTCCAGTCACATTCTCTTTGCTGGATACCTGGTCAGTTCTTGGTCCTCATCTTACTGACCCCTCACGTATTTTTTCCTACTCTGAAGATGCTTTCATCACTTACCTGGAATCTGCCAGATCTTGAAATACAAGGTTAACCTGACACCCAGCCTTTGATCCTCTGCTCCCGTCTATACCAGGCTTTTGTGTAATGGCTGCACTGTAGCTGATGTAACCATTCTCCTATTGACAGACCTTTGAATTCTTGTTGATTTTATATCTTTATGCACAAATAACAGTCTTACACATATCTCTTTGTATCCTTATGGGAGCATTTCTACAAGTTAAACATCCTAGAAATGGAAAAATGTGATCCAAAGTATGGACTGTATAAATTCTAATAGATATTCCTAAAAGGCCCTCTTTAAGAGGTTGTACTAATTGATATTCCTACTAGCAGTATGAAAGTCCCCATTTACCTGTAATCTGGCCAGCACTGAACGACTTCAGGTTTGGGGTTTTTGTTTGGGTTGTCCTTTTTTTTTTTTTTTTTTAACTTTTTCCAGCTTTCTTGAATGATTTTTAGAATTTTTAGAATTGCAAGAGCAACTCTTTCCTAGTTTAAATATAAAGCAGTCTATTAATTATTATAAATTCTCATATAACATAAGTTATAAAAATCTGTCAAGGTTTAAGTATGTGGTATTATGTCATTATCATAGAGTCAAAATATGATTCCTTATCTAGAACTGTGATTTTTTACAGGAAGGCGTAAAATTGACTTAATGACACATTTTTCTCCCTTTCATTTTTAGAGTCAGGTTTGACTACTGGCTATCATTAACTTAAATTGCATAATCAGTCAGCTTCATTGTGGAAGAGCAGTGATTACCATTGTTTTTTTTAAGCTGGTACTATTTTTGTGGCAGTTTTTAAAATGATAGCTTTGAAATTCTTGCAGAATTTCTCCATGGAAAGAAAATTAACCAAAATTAATGCTATTGTGAGGACTGTCTACTTGAGGTAATTGACTTGGAACTGGCAAGTCCCGGTCAGTAACTTTTAGAAGACTTACAAAAAGTTTAAAAAGGTAGTAGCAGTTTCCCTGTTGTGATTTTACTTGAAGAAGGCACCTGAGAGATACAAATTTTCTTTCTAGTTACTTACTAATAAACACATTATTTAGACCAAGATTCACTCTCACTAAATTGGTGAAGCACGGGCACCCTGGGGATTCCTCCTTCTTAAGTTAGTGCTGAGTCAGCAGTAGGTTAAAACTTTTTGTTGCCAAAAACCTTTGCGTTCTTTCTAGTTTCTTTGCTGGCGTATAGTTCCATCACATGAAAGAGAATCCTTTCACATATTTGCACCACTTAGAAGGCTTTGGCAAACTAGGATTCTTATGGCAAGCTATTTGTTTTTAAAACAAAAATTTCTCTTATAAAAAAAAATAAAATATTCTTTTAGACTATTTTAATTTGAAATTCAGGTTGACAAACTGCTATTTTACAGGTACTGTTTTTCTCAAATTTGAATCTAGTAGCAGTGCATAGAAGTGCCTTTTTTCAAACTCTAGTTAAAATGACCCCTCTGAGGTCATTGCTGAAGGGTAGGTACTTTGCTTATATATTGTACTAAAGATCGTTTCTTAAAAACACAGATCAAAGTATTTGCCGCTGGTCAGTGATTACCAAGATGGTGAATGACATTTGCCTAGTGGCAAACAGTTTGAAATTAATTTTGCCTTTCGTAACTTAAACAAATTAGTATGACTTTTTCTTTGCATGGGCGAGAAGGAGCGTCCATTTCCCGCGCTTTCAGAGCAGCAGCACCCGTGATAGTAGCAGCGTCATCTGTTGAAGGCTTATTACGTTAAGAGGCAGGTGTCATAGTGGGTCCTTTATGTGTTTTATTTCATTTCACCTTTGTGAGTAACTCTGTGCAGCAAGGACTCTTATCCCTATTTGTAGATAAGCTATCTACAGATGATTTTACAGATAAGGGAAGAGATTAGTGCATTTGCTCAAAGTGTACAGCTAGTAAGTGGTAGGGTTTGAATCAGGCGTTCTGACTCCAGAATCTGTACTCTTAATCACTAAGCTCCGATGCCCAGTTACATTCTCCCTGTAAAAGCAACCTGTGGAAGTTGACGTGTACTCACTTAACCGTGTATGTTTCTGGGCTCAACCTTGGCCCTCTGGTCTTCTCATGGACTTCTCACTTGGTACTCTTATGTGTACTCTTGGTTTCTAGTCTTATCTGTGAACCGGAGAACTTTCTCTTTGACTATAGCTGAAAAGATGTCTAAGACATCTTGTTTTTGGTTTTGTTAGTTATAGCCACTTTGAATGTAGCAGGATCAAAGTTTAACTTGTCTCTGCCCTGATCCATTTCATCCCTACCCAGTAACCTACTCCTTTAGTGTTCTCCTAGTGAGGATAGCCATCCCCTTACTTCCTGAAGCCTAATACCTGGGAGCCTTCCGTGACTCCTCCCCTCTCATCTGCACATCTAGTCAATCAGTGAGTGGTGCCATATCTGCTTCCTTAACATCACTTGAGTACATCCAGGTCTTTCATTCCGTTATCCTCTTTGGGCTACCATTACCTCTCAATTAGACTAATGTCACAACTTTTAAACTGGTTGCCTTGCATCCAGCCTTGCTTTTCTCCATTCCGTTGTCCACTCTCTGAATAAAAATTTAAGTATGAGCATGTCATTCCTGTTTAAAACTCTTAAGTGAGTTTTTGTTTTTCTCAGGGTAAAGTCCAAACTCCTTAATTAGATTTATCAGGACCTTCTTAGTCTAGCTTCTTCGTGCCGCTCTAGCTTTAGCCTCTTCTCTTGTCCACTTCGTTGGGCACTCAAACTGCATGTTCTAACATACTGAAGATATACTTGTATTTTTTCTAAAGTGCCATGCTGTCTTTCGTTTGATTCTTAGCGCACATCATTCCCTCTGTCTACAGTCCTTGTGCCACCCCACCCTGAAGCAGTTCATCCACCATCTACTCCTACACACCCGTGAAGTTCAGTGGTAAGCCTCAGTACCTGATAGGGACGGTTTTCCTTTCCATAACATCACTTTAGTTTAATGTCCCTCTTCCTTGCTGGGCACTACGTTGTACAGAGCAGAGACCTCTGTTCCACCTAATTCCCAGCACCTAGAAAATAGTCGGAAAGAGCTTAACAAATCAGAGATGTGGTCTCTACTTTTAACAAGCTCGGGGTGTAGTGGGAGCGAGAGTATGGTAAAGAAAGAACCTCAGCAGGTATCATACGTGCTCTGATAAAATGCTGTGGGATCACAGAGGCATGAACGAGTGATGAACTTTACCTGGGGGAACGTTTTCCCTGTATAGCTTTATATTATTAAAGAAGCTGACTTACAACATTCAGATAGAAAACAGAGGAATTATGCTGAGCAGTGGAATTGATCTGGTTGTATTTGCCTTATTTCTTGCTCACTAGTAAGCCAGGAGTTTTACAGTAGACTTCTAACATTCTAAGGTTATCACATCTCAAGACCTTCAGAAATTCTAAGCTGGATACAGAGCTGCCACGTACACTAAGCCAGTCCTGTTCACTAAGCTGACTCACCCTTAAGTCATCCTACAGAAAACTGATGTTGCCTCTTTCATTTTTCCCATTTCAAATCATGTATTTTTGTCTTCAAATTCTTACCATTCGAATTGACAGTATTATATCCGTAGATACCAGAGGTGCTATTCATGTTTAGAGTTTTTTCTTATCTTTTCAGCTCTGACCGCCATTGAAGGCACAGCACATGGGGAGCCCTGCCACTTCCCTTTTCTGTTCCTGGATAAGGAATATGACGAATGTACATCAGATGGGAGGGAAGATGGCAGATTGTGGTGTGCTACAACCTATGACTACAAGGCAGATGAAAAGTGGGGCTTTTGTGAAAGTAAGTTTTGCTCAGTAGGAGGCATATCCACATCGCTTTATGTCTCGGACAACATTTTAAAGGTTTTTTTGTAGCCATTCTTTCCGCACCTTGGTCAGAAGTGGTCAGCTTCAGTGACGTAGGTATAGTCTTAAAGAACGGGCTTAAGATCAGGAAGCATGCAGTACTCACTTCTGGGCTATCACTTGGGCAGCTTATCACGCTTGTGTTTTATTTAGAGATGATTTTCCGTTGGTGTGCACAGGTTGTTCTGTAAGCCCTCAGGCAGGCTGCTAAATTAATTAACGTAAAATGTTTTTTGGCAATAAACAGAACATTATGCTGAGGTTAATTAATAGTGCTTAGAAGGAAAATAGATAATACCTTTTTTAAATACTTTGAGTGAAATGTGCTGTGCTAAGGTAATATTTGACAGAGTATATTTAACTGCCGTAAATGTTAACGTCAGTATTGCCTCTAAAGGCAAGCTGTGTTTTCAGGAAGAACTTTCTAACTGTTAAAAGAACAAAGAAAACCTTGAACATACCTTTTTTGATACCAGATGACATTTCCAGAGTAATGGCTCTGATAGAATATTTAGGCATTCCTTAGAGATAGCATCAAATATAGTCTGTCTTTGGATGTGGGCCAGTACAATCAGGTACTCCTGTTTAATACATCAAATTTTGTTTTTATAAGAAGAAGTCACTTGTATTTCTATAAATACTCCTAATGAAATATTCAAATGTCTCTTGGTGAGTTTTAGATTTCTGTTAAAATGCTTTCTTATAGTAGCAAAATAATTTTGGGGAAATCTATTCTAATGCCATGATTTTCAGTGTTATATCAGTACATAGGGGAAAAAAACAGAACTTGACTATTAAATCAAAATCTATATTTAATAAAAATCCTTTTTTTTTTCAACTAATTTTTTGTTATGTAATTAGTCACGTATTTTCTCCTTGTAAAGACACAGCCATTCAGGTGAGGCTAGAGTCACCTTTGACTACACCAGTATTTTTTCTATTTTTTTTTTATTGTTCTCTTGTCCTTCAATTTTAGCTCACCTTGTCATATAATTATAAGGCTGTACTGGAATTTTAGTTGACTTATATAAAAAATTTTAGAATTACTAGCAGAAAAGCACTTTCGAAAAACAGGTTGATACAGCTTTCTCTACAAGGAAGTGATTTTAATGAGTTTTATTTTTTTAAAAAAAGTCTTAACTTTAGTCAGATAAAGGCCACACATAAAAGCATGTGTCCTTAAAATCAGATTGGGAAATAGTGAAAGATCATTGTATTGGTAACTACCCAGAAGAAAGAATATAGACTGATGTTTGATAAACAATTGGTTTAAAATTAAAATTGATTTAAAAGCATCTTACGTTTTGTTTTTAGCTGAAGAAGAGGCAGCTAAACGGCGGCAAATGCAGGAAGCGGAAATGATGTACCAGACAGGGATGAAAATCCTCAACGGAAGCAACAAGAAGAGCCAGAAAAGAGAGTAGGTAGCACTGCCCAGTCCATTCTTCCCCTGACATAGGCTGTTACTGAAATAAAAAGCTTTAAGTACTTGTTTTTTAGGTGCACTGCCAAAGACAGAGGATTTCTTAGGCTGTATTATAAGAAAACCTGATATGACCAATGGACAGTTAGGGGCATTACTTTTATCAGATTTCAGCTCTTTGGGCTAAAAAGATTATAAATACTCATCACAAAAATGAACAATAAGCAAAATGGGAATAATTAAAATTATAATAGTTTCTGAGAGCCAAGAAAATATGTATACTCTTGAGAATTGAGAATGACATAAGACAAAAGAATTGTTGTCAAGTGTTTTTTTGTCTTTTTGTTTTTGCTTTGTAATTATCTTGCAGACAAACACTAGAATTTAGGAATTTGGAGAGAACATAAAATAAGTTGACTGTCTTTTAACATTCTATGTCCCTTGGGGCGCCTGGGTGGTTCAGTCGTTAAGCGTCTGCTCAGGGCGTGATCCCTCCCGGAGTTCTGGGAGCTCCTCTGCTGGGAGCCTGCTTCTTCCTCTCCCACTCCCCCGGCTTGTGTTCCCTCTCTCGCTGGCTGTCTATCTCTGTCAAATAAATAAAATCTTTAAAAAAACAAAACAAAAAAACATTCTATGTCCCTTAATTTCAGCTGACTTTTGTTATAGTCTGTGCAAAGATTTTTAAAAGAAAATTGCATTGGTTGTCGTTGGATTATTTATTGGATACTACATTATTATAATTCTCTCTCATTCTTAGACTATTCTAAAATATTGGAATAACAGAACTGGTACCTTACGTAAAAACAAAAGTAGCCCAGAATGTTTTCTACATATATAAGTAAATAACTTAATGGAAATCAAATGTCAGAGGGATTCTGTAGAATAAGGAAATTATTTATTCTGCATTTTAGTAGATTTTATAAAAATAAAAAAATTTTTTTTTTTTTTTTTAGTTAATCTCTACACCCAAAGTGGGGTTTACACTCACAACCCCGAGATCAAGAGTCACATACTCTTCCAGTTGAGCCAGCCAGGCACCCCAGATTCTGTAAAAATTTTAATGGGAGTTCCAAAATATTGCTAATTTGTTTTTTTTTAATTGCTTATGTTTAAAGAGCATATCGGTATCTTCAAAAGGCAGCAGGCATGAATCATACCAAGGCCCTGGAGAGAGTGTCATATGCTCTTTTGTTTGGTGATTACCTGACACAGAATATCCAGGCAGCTAAGGAGATGTTTGAGAAACTGACGGAGGAAGGCTCTCCTAAGGGACAAACTGTAAGTGTACTTTCACTTCAGAAGCTCTTGGCACATAGCACTTGTTTATTTTCACAGCAGTTTACTCTTTATGCTCTGCCGTCCCTTAACAAGTAAGGCTGGAAGGTAAAATGCCTTTAAATACTAATCCTGTGGCAGATCATTTTACCAATCTTCTTCCTTGTGGTCACTTGTGGTCACCTAAGGCATTTTTGCAGCTTCATCTTAACACAATTATATTTGTGGTTTCCCAAATTCAATCTGTAAATAATGAAACATAAAAGTAATTTTTTTTTTATTGGAAATCACTCCCCATTGCCTTTTTTCCAAAGTTCAGATGCTTCAGCTTTTGGTAATCTTGGTGTTTTTTTAAAAGATGTATTTTATTACGGAAGCATACGTGATCATTACAAGAAACTAGAAATACAAACTGGAAAAAANGAAAAAAAAAAAAAAAAAAAAAAAACCTAAGAAAACATCATATCTTTACCACCCAGACCTGAACATTGGTAACATGTTAATGCATGCAGTCCCTTCTTGACCTTTCTCTTTGTGTATTTATACATGTGAACTTATTAAAATGGATGTCACTGTCTACTGTTCCCTTCCTTGCTCTTTCAATAAATAGCCCTCATCATTCAAGTCCAGTAAATGTAATACCCATACAGTCTTCATAGGGCGTTGAACCAGAACATTTCCTTTATCCCTGTTTTGTCCAAAGCAGTATCCAGTCCAGGACGACACATTCTATTCGGTCGTTAATGCTAGCAGAGTCCTTGCCTTTCTTGTCTGTGTTAAAGATAGGGCCAGTTGTTCTGCAGAATGTCCTTCTTCAGTTTGTCTTTTTGCTTCTTCCTTTTGTCCTTTATTCTGGTCTTCATCATCTATATGTCCAGTAGAGGATGTCACAGCTAAAGGCTGATGAACTCAAGTCTAGTATTTTTGGCCAAGACAGCCTTATAGAGGGATGCTCTGCGTTCCATATTGAATCACACCATTTGATAAATAATCTCTGCTTGATTTCTCATCGGTAATAGTAAGATTGAAATCTGGATTTAGGAGGCCACCACATTTATTTTAAATGCTCTCAGTAATTCAGGTTTATTGGAGGTGTGGGATTTGCTTAAATATAAAATTTCTAGTCACGGTTAGGGGAAGTCTGTTTTCAGACTATGTAAACAGTAACGGGATCTGTGACTAATGTTTTCTAAAGGACTGAGTACCTACAGTCTGCAACTCTTAGTTTTAGTTTAATTTATAAACAGGTTATATCTTAATTGCTCCCCCTTTGTTTTCAAAGCTTTTTTCCCCTTCTTTGTGTAAGTCAGTTTATATAAATTCACACATATATTCTTTATTCTACAGACACATTTGGCTCTGAAGAATGGTTATACTTCTAAGGCATCTTTCCCCTCTAATAATAGCACCCCACAATGCCACAGTGCTTAATACTGAATACTGCAAAGCACTCTCTCCATGGTAATTAATTCTAGCTGATGTAACAGACACAGCCCCAGAATCACAGTGGCTCCACTTTACAAAGAGTTATTCCTTATTCTCGCCAGGGTCGATGCAGTTCCCCTGCCTGTGTCACTCTCTTCCTGATGCTGACTCAGTCATGGGCCTTTCTGTCATGTAGCTGCAGCATCTCGAACATGGGCCTTTCGAGCCATCATGATGAGAGAAGGGAGAGCTGGAGGATTTTCTGGAAAGTTTTTTAATGGCCAGGCATAAAAATGGCTTGCATCTCTCTTTGCCACATCCTAGACACATGGCCCTACCCAAGAACGGGGTAATGTAGTAAGAGCTCATGGATCTTGATGAACACTGGCATGTGACACACCTACCTTTCTGACTTCAGCTTTTACTTTTATGTCATCAGGGATGGTCCTCAGTGGGCAAAGGTTGAACTTTATCAACATGTTATTTGATTGGTTGGAGTTTTTTTGTTTTGGGGGTTTTGTAATGAAAAATGGTGTGTGCTTCAGCATTGTAAAGTGACCTTTCTCTCTTAACCCTTCAACGTGACCCTTGCCGCCCCTTTTTATTGCTAGACTGTTTATCTTGGTAGCCTCTTACTATTTTCATTGTCTGTTCTCCTTTGATAGGTAATGTGTTGATGTAATGATAAAGGGGTTGTTTGGTTCTCGTGATAGCTGTTGATCAAGATAAAGAAAAAGCCATGTCCAAGTGTGTTCAGCTTTGGTTTTCTAGTTAATATTTTTATTAAGCTGTCTTTAACCTTCAAGCCAAACTTTTTGATTTGTTCAGTTGTATTTCATTGTGTAATTTGTAAAAACTTGAATGCATTTCGGAGGCTCTTCAATTAATTCCACAGTTGTACATACTTGGACTGTTCAAGTCTATCAGGATCTAAAGATTCTTGCATCTTTTCATCGTTCATAAAACTGTGTCTGTGAATAAACTTCCACTAGGGAAGAATTCTTACTTTTGTCATTTTATTTCAGGCTCTTGGCTTTCTCTATGCCTCTGGACTTGGTGTTAATTCAAGTCAGGCAAAGGTAATATTATTAAAACTTTTTTGTATACTGCCATTTGAATTGGGTCAGTGTATGCCTGTGTTCAGTTAAGCATATTTTGTTCTTTCCCAGGCCCTCGTATATTATACTTTTGGAGCTCTTGGGGGCAACCTAATAGCGCACATGGTTTTGGTAAGTACGACTTTAGTAACATGGAGGAGCAGAATTTTTGGTTCATGAGGGGCCACAGCTTTTCCAGCTTTCATGAATGAGATGTACTTGTATTCATTAAGATCAAATATTCAGTTGAACATTCTTCAAATTCTTGCTAATGGGTATAACACTTCCATCTACACGTGGATGAAAATTTGTACAGTCCACAATTTTTCTTTAAAATGATGACTTTGGCTGATTGTCCTTGTGATAAATGGCTCTTTTTTATTTTCTGTAAGTTGGAAATGTTTGTCAAAATCATTTCTTCAGTTGAGTTATCACAGTTTTACATTTTAATTGATTTTACATTGAAAATTGATTTATGTTTACATTTAAATTTACACAAGTAAGGAGATCGTTACAGTACAGGAATCACCTCGAAAGGCACTTACCCCATACTGGTGTTGGAAGGAGCAGTTAAAGGAGATACTTCTGAGGAAAGAAGTAACTAAAGTAATTCTTGAGGGATAAAAAGCAGTGAGTGAATAGAAGTGGAAGTGCATTCATACAGCAGGAGCAATATATGCAGAGGGACAGTGATGAGGGAATGTGGTACTTGCAAGAAAACATCAGCTCTGTAGTGTGGCTGGAGAGTAGAATGTCAGGAAATTCATCAGAAATCACATAAATGGGCTGTATGTCATGCCAAGGAGCTTGGACCCTATCTGTGACAGGCGTAAACATAGTTTAAGCCAGTGAAAAACAAGGATGTTGCTCCAACTTTCTGAAACATTCCTCACTAATTTTGAAGTTTTTTTTCCCCATTGGCTTTTTTCATCTGTGGTAAAATTTATTCCTCAAACAGTAATTGAAAAGTTCCTTTTAGATGAAATTTAAAGCATATTTTTATGTGGCCAAAGTATGTTAAATATTTCTGACCTATATCTTTTTTTAATTTACCAGTCTTCTTAAATAGTGACTACAGAATAAGAACATTAAATATGATACACGTTATTACACAGTAGTGCCCTAAGGATTGTTTAAGTCTGTAAAGTTATTTGAATCTGGGCTGAATGACTCAAGAGAGCTCTACTTTTTTTTTCTGTTCTTTATAGTTAGCTATCTTCCTTCTCACTCTGAAATCATTTTTTGCTCATGTTACTGTGCCTGCTCCTAGTAGTCTCTCATCTTCCCTATTTTATTAATTTGTTGCTTCTTTGCTGGTTTGGTAGATCAACCCACTTTTATTAAAATCAGGTTTAACATAAGATTAGAATGTGTTCTAAGCAAGAATCTAAGTAATTTTCTCTTACACGTGAGATGCGCACACTTCATCTGTAGAGTTCACGGCATCTATTTTGATTTCTGTGGGAACTTCATTATTTCCTAGTTCTTAGCTACAGTCTGGTTTTTGGAGTTGCTGAATAAATTACCTCAGAACCTAAAAGTCAGGAAAAACGAGGTGGTAATGTACTGGGATCAAGGGACTGCAGAATTACATTCTGAGCGTGGGTGGCTTTATTCATTTCCGACAAGAATGCCAGTGGAGCGTGTGAACCTGCAGTCTTCTCACTAGAGCTTGTCTCACAGGGTTATCGGTACTGGGCTGGCATCGGAGTCCTCCAGAGTTGTGAATCAGCACTGACTCATTATCGTCTTGTTGCCAATCATGGTATCTATTTTTTTTTTTTTTGCCTTTCACCCTATCAAAAGAAAAAAAAAAAAAACAATGGAATTAACTTCAAATACATCTATTTTTGTTGTACTACTTGAAATAATCATGATCAACTCTCATAAGTGGAATGATCTTTACGCTAGTTGACTAAGATCTCCTTTGTGTGTGTGTGCACGTGTACGTGTGCGCTTCGGATTCCACTTACTAAATATTTTGTGGAAAACCCTGGGCTTGCATAGATTACTATTTTGTAATCTATAGATTACTGTTAGTATAATGTCTGTCAATGTTTGGCAGCTGAAGTTCTACTTTCTTCTGTGGAACAATCCATCTGACCTTCCTCCTTGTTATTACTTCATCCCCCTGTTTCAGTTGCTAGTGATATCTCGCTCACAGGAGGCTCAGTAGTACAGAGAATACGGCTGCCTGATGAGGTGGAAAATCCAGGAATGAATAGTGGAATGCTGGAAGAAGATTTGATTCAATACTATCAGTTCCTAGCAGAAAAAGGTGATGTACAAGCACAGGTATGTGTTTAAATATCTCATGGCATATGTCACTGCACTATATATTACAGTCATGGAGCAAACACTTACATCTGTAAGAACATTTCCATTGTTCTGAGCCCTTATTAACTACATATTAGAATCGCCTGAACAGCATTATTTTTAAAAGTACCAAGAGTCTCATACTGTCAAGACATTTCCATTTGGATTCATCTAGGATGTCGCCTAGTCATTGATAGTTCATAGAAGCTGGCCAGGCGATTGCACCATGGTTGGAAACCACTGCTTGAACAGAGCAGTGTTTATTGATGATGAAGGCTCTTATTGGAGTCAACAAGGATGAAAACTGCCACTTTCTCTCAACAAAAAGTCTCTGGAACATTTGGAATTTCAGATGCCCTTCAGGGCCATTTACTGTTCATGTTTCCTTTGCTCATCTTAGACCATAATTTCCTCAAGGTCAAGGACAGAAGTAGCTTTGTTCAATGTAAATTGTATGGTATATCCATCAAAGTACTGTATATAATTTGTTATTTCGTGGGTTGAAAATCCTGGAATAAAAGGACTTCAACATCTGCCTTTTTTCTATGCAGTTTATAGGTCTTTTAGACATCTAGAGAGATGAGTATTACATACTTTTTGAGAACAATTGATTTTAAGACTTAACAGAAGGGAATCTTATGTTTAAAAAAAACACAAAACTTTAGTGGAAGATCCAAATCTTAGCTCATGGAAATTATAATAAAGTTATCTTGTCTAATTAAACATCTTTGTTTTATATCAGAGGCCAGTTAAAATTCAATACCATCTAAATGCCCCAAAATAGGGAATTACTTAGCTCAACTATGGCACTTCCATGTAGTGGAATTTCACGCCGCCATTAAAAATGACATAGAGTACTACTCACTGTGGAAAGCCAACTTCAGTGTATTCAGTGGAAAACTCGAGCTAGAACAACCCATGTGTGGTATAGTATATCATCTTGTTCTTTTTACTGCTCGAATTACAACTTTAATACTGAAAAGTATGTAAGTCTGAAGCATACAGCCCCCTGGTTGATCCCCAGTTTAGCCCACTGTGAATCACAGCTAGCCTCCCAGAAGCCGCCCTCCTCCTCGTGGGTTGCCCACTCAGTTGGTTTCTTACAGCTACGGATTGGTTTAGTCTGGTTTTGAATTTTATGTTAAAGAAAATTCATATAGCATTTTTGATATCGGCTTCTTTTGCTCAGCATTATGTTTATGAAGTCAGTCCGTGTGTTTTCATGTAGCTGAAATTCATTTATTTACAGTGCCCTGTAGTATTTCAGTGTATAAAAATCCCACAACTTATTTGCCCATTTTACTCTTCCCAGATTTGGGCGCTTGCAGATAATGCTCTGTGCATAGTCTCTTGCATGTCTTGTGCATCAGTACTGTCTTAAATTCGTATAACTTTATAAATCTTGGTATGTGGTAGAACACGTTTTCCCGCTGTCATAGTTTCATGATATTTAGCACTAATTTTCATTGTGATTTCTTCTGACCCATGTGTAATTTTAGAAGTGAATTGCTTAGTTTTCATATAAATGGGGGTTTTATTACTTACCCTTTTTGTTATTTCTAGTTTAATCCACTACGGTCAGAATATGCTCTGTATGGGGCACTTGGGTGACACAGTCAGTTAAGCATCTGACTCTTGGTTTTGGCTCAGGTTGTGAGATCAAGCACCGTGTCGGGCACCGCGCCCTTTGCAGAGTCTGCTTAAGATTCTCTCTACCTGGGGCAGCTGGGTGGCTTAGTGGGTTAAAGGTCTGCCTTCGGCTTAGGGCATGATCCCGGGGTCCTACAATCGAGCCCCCCTGTCAGGCTCCCTGCATCTGAATAAAAAAATAAGGAAACTCTGCTATGTATGATTTCATTTGTCTGGGATTTCCTGAGACTTCCCGTATAATTCATTGTTTGGGCAAATATTGTACGCTAAAGAGAATATGAATTTTACAGTCTCTGGGTCTATCATTCTTTTTGTGTCTGTTGAGTTATGTTTCTTAATCCTGTTGTTCAAATTTGGTGAATCCTTACTGAATTTGTCTGCTTTTTCTGTCCAGTGCTGAAACAGTATTGTTTAAATTGGCCACTTTGGTGTGGATTTGTCTCGGTCTTGTATTTCTGTCAATTTTGATTTATGTATTTTAGGCCATGTGGAGTACATATAGACTTAATATTGTTATCTTTTTGTTAAACTAGCTTGTATATCATGAAGTGTATTCTCTTATCTCCAGAAATGTTTTTTGCTTTAAATTGTACTTTGTCTGATACTAGCTAGCTATGCCACTTCTTTTGGTTAGTATTTACATGGAGTATCTTTTCAGTGTTTTGTATTCAACCTCTTATGTTTAAGGTCTGTCTCTTGGAGCATTATCGGACTACTTTTATTTTTTTTATCCATTCTGACAGTCTTTTAATTGAAAGTAATGAATGCTATATTTGTGTTTACATTTTCTGTGTTGCTTACTTGCTTTCATTTTGCTTTTCCATGCTCCTTTATGTCTCTTATATTCTCTTGGTTTGTGTTTTTGCTATTGTATGTCCTCCCCTCTACTAAGGTGATAGTTGGACTTTGTTTTACTACTCTTTTACCAAAGTCTAGTATGAATGAGCACTTTTACCATTTCTTGGACAATGCAAACTTTAGAGTACTCCGTGTGTGTTTTAATTCTATGCTTTTGAATCCTGCAAGATACTACTCTTGTACAGTCCATATAATTTAGATATACTCATAAGTTTAACTTTCCATTGGCCTTTATTTCTTACTGCATCTTCAGGCTTCCCATGATAATTTTCCTTCCTCCTATAGAACATGCTTTAGTATGTCCTTCAGAGTGGGTTCATTGGTGACAAATTCAGTTTTAGTTTGCCTGAAATTGCCTTTATTTCATCTTTATTTCAGAAAGACACCTTGTAATTAAAAGCAGGAATTTCAGTTTTTAAAAAATGTAGGTTAATGTAGAGTAACATCTTCAGGAGTTAAGACTAAGTCTTTACTTTTTTGAATTCTGAAGAGAAAACTTTTTACTACCAAATGATTTCCTATTGGTCTAATTTAATGACACACCAGATGCTACCATTTACTTTTGCTCATTTTTGTGAATTTTCAGGTTGGTCTGGGACAACTGCATCTGCACGGAGGGCGTGGAGTAGAACAAAATCATCAGGTAACTTTCTTGTTCCCAGGGCTTTATACTTCATGTGGTAGAAAGAAACAGTGCTCTAGATGTATTTCTTATCAATGACAATATCAAGTTTATGTTACTTAGACAATCATCACAAATGATCTTTCAGGATCGAACTGACCCCTGAGAAAACTGAAGACTAAAAATGTGATTATACCTCATAGTGGTGGGAAGGGTTTTTTAAATTCTGAGACCTGGTTCTCAATATTGCCAAAAATACATACACAGTATCATGGTTTCCTATAGGTATGTGGTAGAAGTATGTCTTAAAACTCCTATTAGAAAATATATCAGGGGTACCTGAATGGCTCATTTGGTTAAGCCTCTGCCTTAGGCTCAGGTCATGATTCCAAGGTCTCCAAGGTCCTGGGATGGAGCCCCGCATTGGGATTCCTGCTCTGTGGGGAGCGTGCTTCTCTCTCTGCCTCTCTCTCTCTCTCTGTCTCTGTCTCTTATGAATAAATAAAATCTTTGGGGGGAAAAATATTTCATAGAACTGAGGAAAAGTCATTGTTGAGTTTGTGAGAAATTAGGAGTATACAACTGTAGCCGTCAGATCTGTATCCAGCTTTTGTGCGCTTTATGCCCTAAGTCTCACTCATCTCTTCCCTTGTATCCATCAGTACACCTGCCACTTGTGTGAGGCATCTCCTGCATGCATGTCCTATGCAGTAGCCTGTTTGTAAACCACACACCTGATCCTGTGGTTCCCTTGCTTAAAACTCTTGAGTGGTCCATGATTGCCAGTCACTTAAAAACCAAATCCTTTGTTTAACATGATTTCCAGGACTTGTACCAGTCTCTGTTAACCTCACCAGCCCCTTGCTTTCTGAGTCACAGGCACATGGACTTTTTCTCAGGTCTTTGAAAATATGAAGAAACCATCCTCAGGATTTCTGGAATGCTAGTCCCTCTGTCTAGAGTGAATATTTTCCCACTTCCTTTATGTAGCTAATTCCTACTCATCCTCTAGAATTCAACTCTAATATCTCTTCCCCTAAAATGTTTCTCTAGACTCCTAACCCCACTCCAGGAATAGGTCATGTACCACAGTTACAGTTTCTGAAAATCTGTATTTATGGCCCTTACCCATTGTAAATTCACTAATTGTGTAATTAAGTTTCTTCCTCTGCTAGAACTTAAGTTGCAAAAGAGCACAGACTTTGCCACTTTATTCCCAGCACCTGAGGGAATTATATGCCTAGCACACAATGAGTTCTTGACAAATGTTTGTTAGACTAATAAAACTATTATTCTGCCATACAGTTAAATTTTCTAATTAAGGTTATTTCATTTCCATATCCCATATCTACTAAGAAGTAGATCATAACAAAATACACTTATCACTTAAAACTATACCAAATATCCGTGGTTTGTTTGTTTTTAATTCAGATGGCATTTTGACTGCTTTCCTTGTCTTTAGGTCATTAAAATGTATGTTGTTAGGCCAGATGAACTGGCTAATAAAAGTGTCAGGTGAGAGAACAATTCCGATGATAAGTTTGCTGCATCCCTTTTATACAAGTTTTGGGATATTCTTGGTGTATGCTGCCTACTTGAGAAACACCTACACAACAATAAATTTTTTCACCAGCTTCTCAGAAGGAATAAAAGGAGTTCCCAGTACATAACTGCATTAATTCTTCAATAGTTTGTGTGCCTGCTATGTGCCTGTTCACTGCTTGCTAGGGATTCAGGATACAATGCTAGACGGAATAGCTTTGGTCTTTCTGTCCTTACAGAGTTTCAAGTTTAATAGAACTAGAACATTAGATATTTTTTTAAATGATCACACCAACAAACATGTAATAAATTGTGATTGTTCTTATTAAGAAGAAAGAAAGGGTCCAGTAACAAGTTAACAAGTGGGAGGTGGTAGTTGTCTCTGAGGAGAAATGGATGACATTTAAGTCAAGCCTGGAGGTAAGATCATTCCAGGCCAGAAAGAGTGGGTGTGCGTAGGTCCTGGGGCAGGAAAGACCGGAGTGCAGAGAGCAAGCTGAACAGTACTGAGGTAAGCAGTGTCTGATCACGCCAGTATATCCCCTGCAAAACTTCCAAGGGCTGTAAGGACCAGCATGTTAAGTGTTTTGAACTGTTGCTTTTAGACTGAAGACTAAAGGCAGGGAGACCAAGGAGGGGAGTGTTCCAGAAGTTTGGGTGCGAGATAATGAAGCTTAACCTAGAATTGTGATAGTGGAGGATCATAGGTGGATTCAAAAGGAATTTGGTGATGAAAGTTACAGGATTCAGTGATGGATTGGGCATGAAGAGGGGTGGGTACCTTGAGTAAGCAAGAGATGTCATGCTGTTATTTAAACTGAGATACTGCCTTATTATAAGATTTTTTTAAAATTCCTGAAATGATTATTTTGGTGAAAAACCAAAGGCAGATTCTAGAAAAACTAATTATTTTAATAAATTCTTTTCTCACAGAGAGCATTCGACTACTTCAATTTAGCAGCTAATGCTGGCAATTCACATGCTATGGCCTTCTTGGGAAAGGTACTGTACATCCTGTGAACATATTACATAATAACAAGAGGTGTTTGCATAAAAAGCACATGTTGTAGTTACAATTTACAGTTTACCAAAAATAAACTGGAAATAAAATTTCCAATACAAGGATATTGTGTCTTGAGGTAAAGTAAGTATGATTTCGAGGCATTTTCTTAGGTAACGTAAGGGAGACAATGTTTCCTCATCTGTATGTTAATTTTCTGTTGAAATTAGCTATCACTGAGCTCCTACTTTGTATCATATGCAATAATGAGGAATTTTTTCTTTATGCTGTGCAGTTTGTTTTTTTTTTGCTAAGTCTGTCCTAATTGCCTGTTTTCTTCCATGCTGAGTAGAGGCAGCTAGAGTTTGTTGGAATTTGTCTGCAGGCTTTAATCATCTTCAGTGTGATGGCCATCACCCACCTATCAGTGCGGTTCTTTTCTAAGCAAGGAAACACTAAAGTCTAGAGACCTAACATAGATTCTGTATGACATGGCACAGTTTCAGAATTTCCTTTTTCATCATTTTGAAAACAAATACAGTATAAATCAGTGGATATTTTCATCCATAACCAAATCTAAGGTTAGGATGCTCAGGTAGAATAAATCTGTCACAAAGGTTCTTACAAATAGAAGTCTCATCAGTATTTGCCACATAATCAACAACCAGTTATTTGGGGCCTGAGAACCATCCATGTAAATATCCCAACTATTACAGGATCAAAATTGGTATTCCCCATCTATTTTTTTTAATAATAATTTTTTATTATGTTATGTTAGTCACCATACAGTATATCCTTACTTTTTGATGTAGTGTTCCATGATTCATTATTTGTGTATAACACCCAGTACGCCATGCAATATGTGCCCTCCTTAATACCCATCACCGGCCTATCCCAGTCCCCTACCCCCTTCCCCTCCCATCTATTTTTGTCAAGCCTTTAAGAACTTTCCATTCTAGCCCTTTCAGTTCTTGCTCTGAATTCCTAATTAACCCTGTCTCAAAAAAAGATTTCCATTGCTGTTTTCTTAATGTATAATGTGGATGAAAACAGTTTCGATCATTCTGTTCTCCTTTCTCTTGGCCCTTTTATCCTATTCCGTACCTGGTACTCTAATCATTCAGCACTTGAAACCTTTTGAAATAACCTTTTAGTTATTTCTTTTCCTGAACTTAAGACCTGCCCTGTATCTTACCCTGAGGGAAGTTGTGGGGGAGGAGAGAGGGAAGTGGGCGTTGTCATCAACACCCCTTTCTCTCGTGTAATCAATGACCCAAGCAACTCATGAACCATTTGACTCCCCTGGGATAGAGTGAGAGACAAGATTCACCCAGAGTTAAAGGCTTCCTCCTCCTGAGATTGATCTGTGAACTGATTTTAATATATTCATGTTTATAGAAAAGTCATAAATTTGTTATGACAAATAAATCTAAAATATCTAAATATCCTATGGGGAATTTTAAACTGTTCAAAGATTTCATGATACCTAACAAAACCAGAATGACATGAGATAGAAATTCATTATAGGTGAGAGGGGTATAGCTCTTAATAAAATTAGGCTCTGTTTTCCAGATGTATTCAGAGGGAAGTGATATTGTACCACAGAGTAATGAGACAGCTCTTCACTACTTCAAGAAAGCTGCTGACATGGTAAGACTTCATGACTCAGTGTATTGAAATGTGTGCCATATTATTATTTTAATAAATAAGTTTATTATACTGAAGGATTAATCATAAACTCATGTCTCAAATTATTGAAAGTATTTATGTAAGTGTGATTCATGGGAATGGACTGGCTAGAAGAAAAAAAAAAACTATCCAATATAAAGCAATTTATTTGGGGGGGGGTGCAAATTATTGAATATTAAGCCTCTGTTTCAATTTCATTGAGAAGTTTCCTCATAGGGGAAGTACTGATTTTAGTGATGAAATTGAGAGTTATTGTAATTTGCCCTATTTGTATTGCAAATTGAGGTTTAAAACTTACATAACTGGGTACTTTCAATAATCATAAATATAAAATTTAGGCTTTCTTTGGCCCAGAGAAAACTACATATGAATATTTAAGACCCTGTATGCCTCCAGTGTGTACGCTTCTCTCCTTGACAGCTTCATATTACTTTAGTTCCAAACGTCAGTTGAGTATTTTCCAAGGGAGCGCTGTGACACTTTTTAAGAGATGCCTCTGTCCATCCACGTTTAGGTTGAATTTTAGATTTTTCTCTTTCAGGTCTCAAACCAATGATTATCTTTGTTCTGTGACACTCCAGTAATCTTAAGTGTGTCTTTGCCACCTGATCCCAATAATGCTGTTTTACATGGTTGTTGACTTTACACTAGGGCATCTTCCTTCTTTATTGGGGAGGGAGGTTACCAATGAAAAACTACCCAAAAAGTGACCTACTTTTAATTTTAAGAAGAAATATAGTAGTCATGTTTTCTATCATAAACTCATGGAACAGATGGTCATAAGGTAACTCACCAAAATTCAATTCTAGATAAATGCACTCTTTCGTCTTTTTCAGCAAATTACTGAAGACCCCCAAATCTCTGAAAGTCAGTATTAACATTTAGCCTGCTGGGAAGGAGAATTTTGAATTGAAAAATGCAAAGACATTTTTTGAATACGCTTGTAAATTATTTCTTTGGTAGTCACTTACTCTTGCCTGTTTTTTGTTTGTTCGTTTGTTTGTTTGAATGAATCCTTTCACTCTTTTGTCTCTGGTTTGCAGGGCAACCCAGTTGGACAGAGTGGACTTGGGATGGCTTACCTCTACGGGAGAGGAGTTCAAGTTGTAAGTTTTCGGTCTAACATTCTGACTTAAACAAGCAGTCAGCTGGTGAAGTGGGGAAGTATAACTAGCTTCCAGCCTGGGTGAAATCCTTCCTCTATAACTAGAGCTGAACCTTTTCCCGTTCTCTGAGTACCCAGTACCCTCATACTAACTGCCTTCTTCGAATGGCTCTGTCTCTGGCACTTTCGCTAAAGATGTGAAGCTGTCTCTCATTCTGTCTGTGCTCTACCCTACCTATGCTTCCATCCCTCTAAGACTTCTCCCTCCCTACTTCTTCGCTCAAGCCTAAGAAAATGCTTGTTCCTCCCATTTAGAAGGAGAAAAGCATTCTGTTCTATTCTTTGCCCTTCTATCTACTACCTCTCTTGTCTCCAGT
Organism: Ailuropoda melanoleuca; assembly: GCF_002007445.2. NCBI lineage: Eukaryota > Metazoa > Chordata > Mammalia > Carnivora > Ursidae > Ailuropoda > Ailuropoda melanoleuca. The sequence goes on along the minus strand of NC_048231.1, from coordinate 21,372,762 downwards.
CCTTCATTACAAAGCCAGGTTTCTTGAAAGAATGAACTCACTCTTTAGCTCTCAGCAGTCAGGCTTCTGCCTCATGTAACTGCTCCATGCAGGTCACCAGTAACCTCCCAAATGTCAGCTCCTGTTGACTTTTTGGTTCTGCATCACTTGAACACACTTGAACGCTTTCTTCCCTGGAATTCTGCAAGTTCTCTTGGTTTTCCTAGGCCATTACTTCTCATTCTTCTGTACTACTTCCTCATGTTGGATGCCCTGAGATTCTCATTGCTTTCCACTTCTCTGTGTGATCTCTCCAAGTAAAATGTATTTAATTTGGGCCTGAAATGAAGAGTTAGGTTTAGGATTCTAATCTGTAGGTGTTCTCATTTTGATTCCTTCTCATCATTTTAGGACACTAAAATTCAGTAGTGATCTTAGTTTTAATTTTTTTCTGTGGATAGGTATGATATTTGAAATCTAATAACCATATAGTGCTTAATAAGCTACATAGGGAAAGAATGAGTAAGGAGAGAATAATTTTCCTTATTTAATGTTAGAAAAATTGAGGTTTCAAAAAGATTTGTTAGTTAAATGGAAAGAAATGAGTGTTTCTTAAGTCCTGGTCTTATGTTCCAGGGTTTCTCCAAAGAACCAGAACTAGCATTGTGTAGGCTTTGTGAGAGTGAACATACAGATTGTTCACAGTCTTAAATATATTAATCCCTCTGTGACATAGACTACCACCTGTATATTATAAAAATTTAGAAGGTAGTCTTTGTAATGGCTCTTTGAGAATATCTTATTATGTGTTTTGTTAACTCTTTTTAATGAATGACTCTCCTAACTTTTGAGTATGTGAACCTTTTGAGTTTTCTCATCATGTAATCATGTGACCTCTTTTCCTACAGAATTATGATCTGGCACTAAAGTATTTCCAGAAAGCTGCTGAACAAGGCTGGGTGGATGGGCAACTGCAGCTTGGCTCTATGTACTATAGTAAGTAACACTGGTGTTAAACACTGTACACACCAAGATCTAAATTACTTATTTTCCACTAGATGCCGCTATGATGTGGAAATGAGAGCTTTTGCATTCTGGCTGATTAATATTCTCCCAATTCAATGATGTGTGCATCTTGTTTTTCATTGTAAATTATGTTAATCTATATTAATATACTAATCTGCATTAGTAAGATTCACATCTTTCCTGAGTAAGAATTCTGAATTTCATTTAATTTTACTCATTATTTAAGGCTTCTCTGGTGCTTCAGCTAAATTTTCATTAAGACTATTTCTGACCTTTTGTGTGATTTTCCTTGCAGATGGCATTGGAGTCAAGAGGGATTATAAACAGGCCTTGAAGTATTTTAACTTAGCTTCTCAGGGAGGCCATATCTTGGCTTTCTATAACCTAGCACAGATGCACGCCAGCGGCACAGGTGTGATGCGATCGTGTCACACTGCAGTGGAGGTAAGGGCTTTTCTACCGACTTGGACCCAGGAAATTAGTTTTCCCAGGAGGAAAGTCTGTCATTTTCATTCTGGTTTTCTTTGCGTGATTTTGTCTCAAGTAGAAACAGACTCAGCCTATTAGTTTTGATACACTGGGGGAAGACTCGGGGCCTGTGTGTCACTGTCGTGCTTATTTATCGCATGTGTCTCTCCCCCCTAGAATCCGAGGCTTTAAGGAGAGGTGGTGGTGTCTGCAGTCTCTCTAGCACCTAGAAAGTACCTGAAACAGCACCAAAAATGAATGTTGTAAAGGGGAATGCTGATGTCTCCCAAAGGGAACTTTTCTTCTTTAGCGCTCTCATAACTGGCACTTCAGAGTGGCATTTGATGAATGCTTGACACAATTTCCTAACCTCTCGGTGCTTCAGTTTCTTTGGTTGTGAAATGGGGCAGTTAATAGGACTTACCTCATAGAGTGTCCTGCGTGACCTCATGGGAGCTTTGAGGGAAATTCTGTATATACTGTACATAAAACAAGCCCTAGAACAGCGCCTGGCGAGGGTAATGGTGTATAGTTGTTTACTATTATTTTTATAAACCTCTTCTAAAGACTAACTGAAAGCTTCAAATAAAATCCCAGACTTCTGTATGTATTTAATAAAGCTGCCAGAGATTCACAAGTAGCTTAACAGTCACTTGTAGTCAAGGTGCAAAACTGATTTTCAGGTATACGTTCCTTACTTTGTTATGGGTTTTTTTTCTCTTGTTCTCACAGCTGTTTAAGAACGTATGTGAACGAGGCCGTTGGTCTGAGAGGCTTATGACGGCCTATAACAGCTACAAAGACGGCGACTACAATGCCGCCGTGATCCAGTACCTCCTGCTGGCCGAACAGGGCTACGAAGTGGCGCAGAGCAATGCAGCCTTCATTCTCGACCAGAGTAAGGTTCACTGCCATCCTGCCTTGGCTTTAGAATACAAACGCTCACATCGGATAACCTGTTCATGCTTAAAGCAAAAAAGCCACAAAGAAACTCTTTATTGTTGTAAATAGACCTTAACAACACGCGTGCTTGAGTAATTTCCCTTAGCTCCCTAAGCCAACCAAGTTAGTGTTATATGTTAGAGTTGACAGTAGAAATTGATTTGCCATTTGTCACAAAGTTAACTGCTTCCAGTAAATCCATCTTTCAAAATACATCAGATATAACAGCATTGTTTTTCCAGTGGTACTCAGGTCTCTAGAAGCTGCTCAGTAGTTAGTCTCCTTATTAGTTCTGTGGATATAACATGTTGCAGGAAGTAGTGCGTCCTAGACGGAGGCAGGGATTCCTCTGAACTCAGCATTTTATTCTAATCCTGGTTTAATGTCAGTACAGTGCTTTTTTCATTTAATATTTGCCATATCCCAATTCTTGTTTAAATTATGTTCCACATATCCACCCTGGCTTATAAATGAAGCCTAAAGTCTAGTGCCTGTCTTTCTTAAGTGCCTGATTTGTATTTACTTCGTCTCCCCATAGGGGAAGCAACCATCGTGGGGGAGAACGAGACTTACCCCAGAGCTTTGCTGCACTGGAACAGGGCTGCCTCGCAAGGTGAGTGGCCACTCCAATCTAGGGAACAGTTTCACCCAGGACCTTTCTTCACTGTCTCTGTTTTGTTTTCTTACCTTCCACAAAAAATTAAATAATGTCATTCGTCAACTTAAAATTAAGCAGACAGACCCACTATTGCTTAACTTACTTGCATCATGATTTATTTATTCTTCAAACAGAAGTTCTAGTCCCCAGGTTTCTAAATTGAATTGTGAGGACTTTGTACTGGACATTTATATCATGTTCTGGTTTACTCTTTGATTTTTAGTTTGAGGCCAGTATGCTGTGTAAAATGAGAATCAAATAGAATATGTAATAAAACACTAGCCTAAAACCCCCAAAGATTTTAACCTTTCCCCCCTTTTTTTGTTTGAATATTTCTTTCTCACACATGCTCCTTTCAACTTTGCCTGGCTGTCCCTTCTTCAGACCCGAACAATGGTCCAGTTGAACGACTTCCCAGTGTAAATGGCATGATAGACTAGAACATGCTCATTTGAAGAGTGTTCTTGTGAAGTGTAGGGATTTCCACCCACCTTGTTTTATTTCTCCCTATTACAAAGCCTTCCTAGGAAGAGCAACACCTCTAGTTTAAGTCTTGATTGAATTTATAGCTTGGCTGAAGGATTAGTTGTAAAGTTTATGTACTACAAATTAAAATTCTGTTTTATGTAAGCATGTTAACAGGAGGTAAAAATAACGGTTTGGCCTGTTTGAAACACACTTTATTGATTGGCATTTTGCATTTAATTTTTGTTTAAGGCTATACCGTGGCTAGAATTAAGCTTGGAGACTACCATTTCTATGGCTTTGGCACTGACGTAGACTACGAGACTGCATTTATTCATTATCGTCTAGCATCTGAGCAGCAACACAGCGCACAAGCTATGTTTAATCTGGGATATATGCATGAGAAAGGACTAGGCATTAAACAGGTGAGTGTGGCTTCAAAACAAATGTTTGATGTAATTGTGATTTGGGGGAATCGTCTGCATTTTTATAGAATACGGGCTTTCTTTGGAATGTGCTCAGATTTTAGGTACCAAGTTATGAGACAGTTTTGTAATATTTCAGAAGCCCATCCTTGCATCTCTCTCATCATCAAACACACATTGCTGTGTTTAGGATAGTAAGCCAAAAACAGAATGATTAAAACGGAAATGCAGTTCTGCCTCGATTGGTAACTCCTTGTTTGAGAAACTGTCCATGTTCAGCCAAATTCTATTGTTTCTAAGTTATTTCAAAATAAGATGTTTGGTACTGATAAAAATGTATTTCTGAGTCTTCTGCCTTCCTAATACAATCTAATGTTCTTTAGACCCATGGGCTTAAGTTTTTGCCTTTATGCCCTGAAGAGAATTTTGATAAACTGTGTGTTCTCCTACAAATTTTTAATTTGACATTAAAAATTTTCATCATAAGCTCCAAAGGGTCTAAATTCTAGCTATATTAAGCACCAACACTCTCTAAAAATTAAAAAAAGTGACTAAATTACTCTAAATACCAAAATTTTTATGCCCTCATTAATTTTTTCAAATACACAGCAAATTTATTAAATGAAAATGGTATCTTTTCCTTTTCTTCCTGAATTCATATTTTCAGTTCATTATTCCCATAACATCACATAGTAATGTAATGTTTTTAATACTTAGATATTTTACTAATCACTAGATTATACTTATCTGAAACAAAGCATGTTAAACTTAGATTTTAAATTTTATTTCCTATGATGATAGGCACTTAAGTGTTAAGAAAAATTCATGAGATATTATTAGTCATAGTTAATTATCAATACAGTATTGAATAAATCAACATAATACTATAAATTTCATAAAAATTTTACTTTTGTGGTAATTACTGAAAATGCATCTTTTAATGAGATGAATGGAGCATCTTTTAAAAATTAGTTTAAGCATCATTGAGTAGATTTAGCATGAATTTCATTTTTCATTTTTATAAATGTATGACTGGAATCTTGTTCACATAAACAAGTATATTCGAATGGGAGGAATCTTAGAGCAAGGTCACTTAATTCTTTAAACTGCTTTAGAGTTATGTGCCGTCTTCTTTCGGGCTGCCGTAACAGAATGCCGTAGATTGGGGGCTTAAGTAGCAGGATTTCTCACAGTTCTAGAGGCTGCGAAGTTGCAGTGCAGGGTGGCGGTGGATCTGGTGTCTGGTGAGGCCCTGCTTCCTAGGCCAGAGACAGAGGTCTTCTGGCTTTTGTCCTTACCTGGGAAAGAGCAGGAAAGAAGCAGCAGGCACTTAAGAGACTCCCTTTAAGGATGCTAATCCCATTCGTGAGAGCTCTGCCCTTACAACCTTATCTAATCCTGATAACCTCTCAGAGATCTCACCTCCTAATCCCAGCCCTCACAGGGGGGAGAGTTTCCACATAGAAGTTTAGGAAGGACACAACATTTAGTCTATAACGTGCCAAAAATCAGAGTGATCTGTCATTAAAATTATTTTCAATGATCTGTCACTGACAACTTGGTTAGGTCCCCCTTCACTCTTGTTGAAAGCAAGGAGTTGGAAACTAGAGACTTGCAAAAAATGTGTTTATTCCCTGGTCACTGGAGTCATTCACCTTCTCAGTTTCTGGGTGGAGTGCTGAAAGGCTTCACCAGGATTTATCAAATAACTGATTATACTCCTCACTCTGTCACTTAGAGGCACTTTATTGACCTAATGTACTTAAGGGCAAGTTGTTCATTTTCATTTTGCTAATGCACTATTTTTTGTCCAAGTACCTTTTATTTTACCACATTTGAATATTAATTTTTAATCCCTATATGTAAATTTTTATATTTTACATTTATATTAATATTAGATATAGTTTTGAATATATTTATATATTATATTTATAGTCAATATTAAATATAGTTTTATCAAGACTCTGGAACTGCAGGCAGAGTGCATTCAGCTTGGGGAAGATTCTGCCATATTACCAAGTTACTGAAGCCTCTCTTAGTTGTCAGGCCAGTCAGCCAGATAAAACTTGGCTTCTGTCAGCAAGTCTGACTTCATTTTTTTAATTCAAATAAAATTAATAGTTTGACAGTCTGGTTTTATAATAGATTAGAAGCCAAGAAAATTAATCAATGTGCATTCTCATAATTTAATTTGTAATATAATGTATAAGCTTATATAAATTCTTGTGAATAAAGATTATGATAAAAAACAGAATTTCATAGATGAGAATGGGGGGAAGGAACTCTGGGATGCAACTTTTAAGAATAATTAATTGTGTATAAAAATCAGAATGACTCCATTAATTTTTGTAAGACATTATGATCACCTTTTCCCTTTTTTTTCTCCCCATTTTTTAAAGAAAGAAGCATTCATACTACTAAAAACTATTCAGTCCAGCATCTAGTACAGCTAGAAAAATATTAAGGATAAAATGAGGATTGGTTTATATAGAATAAATAATTCAGGATGTAATTGATAAGATTTAATTACCCTATTAAATCATCCACACAGAAGTTGATGTTATCACATAAAGTTTGATCCATGATCTTGAAAAATGTGGCAATCCAAAAAAAATTTGTTACATTTTTTTAAAACCAGACTAACTATATTATAACTGTTAGTAACCGAAGAGAACCTTCTTTTTAACTAACGACACACCCTAGCGACAGTTTAGGGAATAGCTGAAAGTAACTGCTTATGTTGAACTATGTGGAAAAAGTCCTTTTTAATGTTTAGCCTTTCTTTCCCATGTCTCATGGAATTCTTCTTTCCTTGGAGTTTGGTCTTCTTTGACAATAGTTGGGGCATAGAAAAGGTGAGGTTGTAAAATGAAAATTTCACAGCATCCCACTGTGCCGTTCTGCTTTTATCTGTATGCAGAACACTCCAGTCTGGGCCAGAATTCATAATGACTTGTTTCATCTTTTACAGAAATATGTCTAAGTCAGAGAAACGCAGAATGGGAGTCCCCTAAAACTATCCATGAGCATGTTACTAGGTTCGAAGATCGCTGCTCCAAACTGAAACCAGAAATTGCTTACACTGACTGAAGTTTTAAGTAAGAAAAATTAACTTGAGACTTAACAGGTGGCCCCCGGAAATCTTTAGATTGACCTATGTTATGCATAGGTATGTAGCTGTATACAGCACATCTGCCCAGCAAATGGGACATTAGGCAGGAGGAATATGAGCTAAATCTTAAAATTTTTCAGTTAAATTTTTCAAAATTAAGCAGTTAGATAATTAAAGAAATATTACCCAATTACAGGTTGGGTTTTTCCTTTAGGTACAGGGAATTTTAAAATGAAAACTTAAAAGGTAAAATAAATGTTCTAAATATATAAACTGGTATCTGAATGTATAAACTAAATAATTTTATTTTTACTTATTTTAACAAGAGATGAATTTTGGTTTATTACCTATATTCTAGGATATTCACCTTGCAAAACGTTTTTATGACATGGCTGCTGAAGCCAGCCCAGACGCACAAGTACCAGTCTTCCTAGCACTATGCAAATTGGGTGTGGTATATTTCTTGCAGTACATACGGGAAACAAATGTAAGTGTTCCATGCCTTTTTTTTTTTTTTTTTTTTAAGATTTTTTTATTTTAGAGAGCAACAGAGCATGTTTGAAGGGGGGAGGGGCAGAGGGAGAGAATCCTCATGCAGACTCCCTGCTGAGCATGGAGCCTGACCTGGGGCTCTGTCCCAGGATCCTGAGATCATGACCTGAGCTGAAATCAAGAGTTGGCCATTTAACTGAGCCACCCAGGCACCCCTCTATGCCTCTTCTATTTAAAATATAAATGATATAAGCTGCTCAGTCCAGAGGTTTATATCTAAAAAGTCTGGGGAGAGGGGAGGTGTGTCCTGCCAGTGTCTGGTGCTTTCCCTTTTCCCCAGGTGAAGTAGCAGGAGACTGCATCGGGTATGGGGTGAAGGTAGCCACGGAGCAGTAGCGTTTGACAGTGGCTCCAGGTGCTAAGCAGTTTTCATTGATGCAGGTGTCTTCTGATTTAGAGAAAACAGAGACCAACCCTTGGCCATTTGAAACAGTAGTTAACTGAATTCAGTAAACAGTAAGTCAAATGACTGCCCAGCAATGACTCAGACCAGTCCCTTAAAAGAGAATTTTTAAAAAGGGGAGAAGTAGAACCCAAGAACCTGCTCAGGCTGTTGTGCTTCAGGTCCTTCTGATAGTGTGAACCATGTTGAAAGCACCACTGGAGCTTTGTTCTCTAAAAATACCTTGAACTACATAAATAAGCTGACGGTAGAACCCGGACAAGAGGTGGCTTCCCCATTCCTTTCAAAAGCACTGACCTAAGTGCTTCTGGGTTCTCCTGGTTTACATTTGCTTTACCTCTACTTCCTCACAATGGATTAACTGATGCAGGATTTAACTCTGAAAATCCTAAAATGTATGCAGAAACAAGGGCCATTTAACTTGAGTTCACTCCAGACCAGGATAGGATGATATTTCAACCTTTTGTTAATACCTTTCAGGACAGGTTGATATACCATTTGAGCATTCAATTCCAGAACAGGCTTTTCCTTCTTTGTGACACAGATGTAATTGGAGTCCATGCTGCTCCTTTTTGCAGCCCTATCCTGTGCTGTTGAGGGCCTCCATGCATGACTCCATCCTTCCTATTGCTTATACATTTGCAATGGCAAGTATATAATTGCTTGATAGCATGAACCAGGCGTGGTGTAGCCTCCAGTAATGGAAACAATCTTTGCTCCTTTAATTGAAAAGCTAACAGTGTGGCAGCCTGCTGTCTCTCTCTCTCGGGGCTATTTCAGACCCTTGTCTCTCACAGTTTGTAGGACTAAGAAACTGCTGATTATAGTCCAAGATTTGGTCAGGCGGTATTCAATTTTTGTTGTTTTTTTTTTAAATACAGAAGTATAAAGAAGACAATAAAATGCTCCAAAATCCTACCATGTAGATATTCCAACTAAAAAAAAAGAGAGAGAGAATGATAAGTAAGATAAGAGGAGAAAGTCAGTACAGAAAACACAAAACCTCCTATTACAGGTCCCATCCCAGGAAACACAGTTAATAGTTTCTTATAATCTTTTTCCAGAAAAATTTAGCACCTGTACCTACAAATATATATTATGGGGACATTTTAAATATAACTTTATTTCTATATAAAGGCTTATACCCCGTGTTTATTTCCTTTGTAGGTAGGTAGCAGTCCGAAAATATCAGGAGTGACTTCTCTTAAGTGACAGTAAAACAAAGTATCATAGACAAAGAACATAACTTTTAAGTTCAAATTCAGGTGTTAAAGATTTAGTGAAATCCTATTTAAAAAGCATAAGTCATTCAGCTATTAAACGTTGGAATTCCTGCCATCGTCAGTTACATGACAGAAGACGTGAAATCTCCTGCTGTCATGAGAACGGGGCTTCTCAGCTGGTGTGCCGCCATGACAGCTTGGTGACAGGCATGCAGAGACACTGATCACTCCCCCTCTTGGCTCTCCACTGTCCCCAGTATTCCTTGCAAGTATTTTCTATGAAAAATGGTAGGAAATGAGTGAGTTGGATTACTGATGGAAAGGAGCTCTGTTAGACACTTTATATCACCTGCTGTTACAAAATAATAATTCAGTTCCTGAGACGAGTTATTTTTTGAGTTTCAGTTGAAAGCTTTTAAAGCCATTTTTTAAAATTGAATTGCGAAATGTTCCTAAAACCAATGACTTTAATACATTCTGTATTCATCTCTAATTTGTGTTGTAACTTTTTCCTAGTTCCTTCTCTGACATTTTAGTGATCATAATGATTTTTTGTATTATCCTCATTAAGATTCGAGATATGTTCACCCAACTTGACATGGACCAGCTTTTGGGACCTGAGTGGGACCTTTACCTCATGACCATCATCGCATTGCTCTTGGGAACAGTGATAGCTTATAGGCAGAGGCAGCACCAAGACATGCCTCTCCCCAGGCCTCCAGGGCCACGGCCAGTGCCACCACAGCAGGAGGGGCCACCAGAGCAGCAGCCACCACAGTAACAGCCACCGTGTCCAGCCTTGATCAGTGACCACCAAGGAAATCGTTTGCTGAGAACACTTGCATTTGATTTAGGACTTCGGATCAGCGGTCACCTCCTGGAAGAGGCACAAGGAAGCATTGAATTCCTAAAGCTGCTTAGAATCTGATGCCTTTATTTTCAGGGATAAGTAACTCTCACCTAAACTGAGTTGAATGTTTGTTTCAGTGCCGTATGGAATAACAGCTCTCAGTGCCCCCCCCCCTTTTTCTGGAAACATATGAGACACTCAATGTCTGCTGTACCCAGCTGTCTTTCTTGGGTCCTTTTGGTCATTCTCTCAATGTGCATAAGTTCTTCTATCAACCACCTTTAAGGTCTTGTGCATCAACACTAAAAACTGATCACTATAAAAAGGAAAAACCAGTTAGTTGCAAGTTTAACCTTAACATGTTTGAAAGTCTGAAAATAGAACTNTTTAAAAAAAAAAAAAAAAAAAAAAAAAGTCTTCAAATCGTTTCAGAACTGCAATAACTGAGGAACTCTTACCAAATCCACATGCAAGTGTACATACTCACATATTGGTTATTTTAACAGGGAAGGCTGGGAGGTTTCTTATTGGTGATTGTCATACTTATGCCATACTTCTCTCCTTCAAAGACTGAAAGGCGTGTTAAAGAGTTTTATGTGAACTTCACTTCTTTGGAATGGAATATATAAAACTCAGTGAACTGACTCCTTGAGCTAACATGTGAATTTGCCCCCACTTACTCACTGTAATTTGCTTGTTTGTTTTGAGTATACAGAGCCTTGATCCAGAAGCCAGAGGATGGACTAAGTGGGAGAAATTAGAAAACCAAATTAAAGAACTTTGGGTGGGGTACCGAGATGATAGACACACTTTCCTGAAAGATGAAGCATTTGTTCCCAGGATTTTACTTTGCATTTCTTACTGCAAAAGAACAGATCTCCCCCTCCTGAATTCTTCCTATTTGAAATATGATTGCCAGGATGTGGCATACAGTGACTACCATTACAAAACTGAAACTCAGAGAATCTAAGATGCATTAAACTCAGTGCTTAAGGAAAGCCAAAGCCCGTTTATACTGTTCAGGTCGGTTTTTACTTCTGCAGTTTTCTATTACAGTAGAAAGTCAGCCACTTCCTTAGCTGTCCTATGCACCACCCTCCCACTGGTAACTAGAAAAATCAAGGCTGTGACACTTGAGAATTGCCTGGTTAAATAGAGTGGAGCACAGCAACAACAGAGAAAATCGAGGACTTCACATATCCTACAAATGAAGAAATTTAAACGTACACCGAATTTGTATTTCTTTTTATTGTCAGATGGTGGTATTCACCACCTATGTCTAGTCTGAGACTACGTTAGTATCTGAGCAGGCTTTCTATGCCTCCTGACCTCAGTCTGTTTATAGTAACCTTTCTACTCTTTTTTCCATAATCCCTCATCTGCCAGAAAACTTGAAGAGCTTATTACCTGTAGAGTTGTAAGACTTTGGTTTTTGAAGTTGGGGTTGTATTTAGAACTAGATTTAATGAGTCTGTAATGAACATGAAGGCTTTCAATGTGAAGTCGTATGCTCTTTGTGTGTGTGTTAGAGTATTATGAGAAACCTGGTAAGCAAACTTTACTCCCACATAATTGCTTCCAAATTTGAAGAGGTGGTCGCAGAACCATGTGTATAAGAGCATATCCGAAAGGTAGGAAGTTTGACCCTCCAGAGCGTCCTGTTGCTTTGGGCAGCTCTTGAGTAGTAAGACGGGTTTGACCTCTTACGCTGAGAGAGATTTGAGTGCGGTTGGTACAATATGTTGGTGTCTTCACCACTGCCTCTTCTCCCCACCCTTCAAAGATGAGTCGAGTTCACGGGAGCGGCCACGTTTCATTTCGAAGGAACTGTCCTAATGTATTTAAATGTTTTAAAACCCTCCAAGATGACTGAACTTCCCTTCCTCCCCCTCTACCATCCATCTACCTGATTTCTCCTTTGGCCGCATTTTGTATCTCTGGCTTTACTTCCCTCCATTCGTGCTTTGAAGAGACATTTCCTAAAGCAGCGTGCTCTACCTAAAGCCAGATGGGAAGGCGCGGTCGTGTTCTTCATGCAATAACAGACTTCCTGCTAGTGTACCACTAACTGCCCTGTCCTTCTTATTACTGATATTCCACATAGGCTCTTCCTGGCTTGTTTCCACCGCCTCCTTGACCCCTGGGTCATTTGCAACAGGAAATTTGATCAGTATATTTAAAATAACTTTGTTCTATGGCTTGTGACTTCAGTCCTCATGACTGTAGCAAAATACTTCGCTCCCTTTTTCTTCTCTGTTCATGGGACATAATACCTAGGCAAGTAGGAACTGGGTTTGGTGTTTCTCCTAAAATAATGCTCAATACTTAACTAATCAAATGGCATCCATTTGAATAAAATGACAGTAACTAAAGCTAGTTAATGTCAGTGACATGAAACTAACTCCGGGATTCAGGAGTTTTAATGTTAGAATTTAGAGTTAGCAGATTGAGTGCAGCTTCGTTTCTCTGTGGTAGCCTGTCTCCTGACCCCGTTAGCCTGTCTTCCTGCCTTCGAAGGTCACGACAGGAGTACTTAGCTTATGTTCTCCTCTCTGTTTGGTTTGTGGTTAGTTAACTGTTTTCAGAGTCTCGAGACCATCGTTTGCTTCTATTTTATGTTACAAAGGTAGCATTGGTGTTTGGGTTTTTTGTTTTCTTTCTGTGTTTGAAACTTTTGTTTCTGTTTTCTGAGTAAGGCTTATCTTATTTTTGGTTAATATTCAATGGCACAGAAAAAGTAAATGCCTTTTTTTTCCCCAAAATTCATCATTTCAGCACTTGAATGAGATTAACTTTGGAATCATTTACCTTAATACGCTTGAGGGTTTGTTACCCTTGTGCATATAAGGTTAATTTGTGGAAGTTTTACTGCTCAGTTGTTCTAGCTCTGTACCATTGGGAAGTTGTAGAAACTTCTACCGTGATCTGACCATGATCGGATGCTTTACTTAATTAAGGAGCTGCTCTTGCCTCCAGGAAACCTAAGTATTTTGTGTAGGATTTTTTTTTTTTTTTTTGGCTTCATTTTTCCCTCCTTTCTTTGCTCCTTATATTCTTCAAACCAGCGTTTTGGAAGTATGCATGCAAGCCTGTAAATGGAGACCACAACTCTTCATGTGTGTACATGTGTATTACTGTCTGGCTCCATCTGCAAAAAACTTCCTTTACAGAGGTTTGGACTAATGTTTCACATGCACATTTCAAAACAGTGTCAGATAAACAGCCCCTTTACCTGCCAAGAAGAGCAATGTGGGCTACTTTTGCCACAACGACAGCTCGTATTTGTTCTGGAAGTGAGTTTAACATGTGTTGCACAATATTATGACTAGAAGAATGCAAGAAATAAAGCAAAAGAAACTTCTGTCTTCATGAAAACCTTTTTCCTCAGTCACTGCTCTCCAATATAAATGGAAATATAAAATTTCCAAACACCATAGTGTCTGAGCCACTACCTGAATTTTAAATGTGTAAGAGTTCTTGAAGCTAAATTTCTCCTTTCACTTGGTATTTCAAGAAAATCTAAAATATCCCAAGCAAAACTGATTTGTATTTTTTTTAAGTGACAGTTTGCAAAACTCCCAATTTTGTGTGCATGAGAAGGTTGTCCTGGTCATGTGCAGGAAGTCATCTTACATGCACTGTTTTCCTATCTGGAAGACAGACAAGCTGACACTAGTCTCTTTGATTTAAAAAAAGAAATCATAATGTCGATATGATCAAGGTATAACCACTATCAATATTTAGGAGAAGTTTAAAAAGACCATCAGCTGGCATTGGAAGGAACACCATGGTAGACTTTTTTGTAAATTTATTTTGTATTTAATTAAATACGGTATAAAGGCTGGTGAAGTGTAATATAATTGTGTAAACAAATCCTGTTAATAGAGAGATGTACAGATTCGTTTTGTACTGTATCTTGAAACTTGTGAAATAAAGACTCCACCTCTGGTTATCCTGTATGCCATAATGTGCCATGACCAAGCACCTTTCCAGTCAGACTTTTTTTTTTTTTAATCTGAATGATTCTGTTTTCGATGGACCTTTCTGGAATTTTAGAAGCTTCTGGGAACATTCATTTGGGGCAGTTTGAATCCATCTTTCATTTACTTTTAAACTCTCCAAATTCAGATTATTATAAGTTGAATTTTGTCATAGGGATAATATGAATTTACTAAGAAATGTTACCTTTTTTTTTTTAACATTATAAAATCCCCACAATTCTGGTCACCATCTGTCATTATATAAAGTTATAGAATTATTGGCTTCATTCCCTACACTGTACGTTATATCATGATTTATAACTGAAGTTTGTACCTCTTAATCCCCGTTACCTATCTTGTCATATTACCACTTTTGAGCAAAACTCTTGAGTTTCCTAGTGGCCAAATAGTGATAACTGGAAATGTGTACCTCTAAATCCCCTTACCTGTTTTGCCCTATTACCACTTTATTAGTAATCTCTACACCCATCATGGGGCTCAAACTCATGACCCTGAGATCAAGAGTCATGCTGCACTGGCCAAGCCAACCAGGTGTCCTTCTATTACCACCTTCTAAATCTGTGAGGTCTTCAACCTGAATTAGCCTGTGATATATAGTGAAATGTATCTTAAGTTTTATTCATTGCCTTGTCCCAAAAAGTTATTAAGAGAGGACTTGCAGAGCCATACACAATGATAAAGTTTACGTGGATTAAGTAAGACAATCTAGGTAAAGGAGAAGTGAAAACATTAAACCAGGAGTGAACTTGGCACACAAAATGCATGTTAGATATAGGCTATAAGTCTGGCCCTAATTTCCTAGCAGCCAACTCAAAAAGTAAATTGAGCTACAATGTTCCAGCTGAGAAGCATCAGATACTTGGATAAAATGTCCAGATGATGCAAATTGTGGAAAGTGAGAAATTGGATCTCAAATTTTTCTTCTGGGAGCACAATCAGCCACCCCACAGAACCTTGACTGACCTTGGCTATAATTAATGTTGTGGGGAAATTGGACATCAGAGCTGTAACAACATTTTGACCATTCAACTTGGGGTTGGTGTGATGCCTATTTATCCCTTAGCCTTTTTCTGAGAAGTCATTAAAATGAGTCCTCAGTCTGCAACTGGATGAGAAACAGCCTCTCTCCTTTAACTTCCTTAATGATAATTTGATTATACTAGCCTTGACATTTGCTAATGCATTGTAACAGCATATACGTGAATATATGCAAGTAAATAATTAGAAGTAATTTCTGTAGTAGAAACCACTTAAAAAACTTTTTTTTAAGGCAAGGAAAAATGAGCTTTAGAATCTACCAGCTCAAACAGCTGCTGTGTTACGGTTCTTAAGTATTTCTGCCACCACTTAGAAAGACAAGTTAATCTTACGAATTTTCGGGATTCTACCAACCTTGTAATTTATTGTTAGTATTACATTTTGAGCCAAACTCTTGATTTTCCTAGTGGCCAAATATTTTTGGTCTGGATTAATTTCTTTTAAACAGTTAATGCTGAATTATGTATTAAACTCTTAAAACCCCACATAATTTTTTCTCATAGAATGTGGTCAGCTAGTTGACTTCGAACATTCATATAATTATCTTCTGTTATTGCTCACTGCAGTTTCCCTTGCCTTCTCCCTACCACTCAATATTGCTAGCCTGTCAGGATTGAAAAGAATGTCTCAGAAGTCTTGCAAGTGCTTGGTATGAGGTTCAAGTAACCTAAATAAGGAGTTGAACCTGGAACATAAAGACGTCATTGATGTTTTTGCATGAGTCAAGATATAAATGTGAACAACAGAAACCTCCATTCTTGGAAACAGATTTATTTCAAGATCTGAAAGCACAGCTGTGGGTTTCAGAGTTGGCACATCTGGGTTTCCCCACTCGCCCCCCAGGCCCTTGTCTGTAGTTTTTTTTTTTTTCCTTAGAAAAAAATTCATTAATTGAATTTTTTGGTTCTAAATGAAATCTTTTAAAACAAATAGAAACTAGTCTTGATTGTGCAGGGGAGGAGGGGAAGAGACTCATCCAGCTGGTCTTATTATCCTTATGCCCTAGTAAAGAATTTACTTGAATTTTTCCAAGCTACACAAATATGTTATTTTCTTCTCAGTACTGTTTGAACAGTGTTCTTTGGCTGGCGTCATCTTACACAACGCACAGAAATTGGCTGCCAGAATGCAGAGGTGAAAACAGTGCAAGATCTTCCTATAGTCCCTATTTTGACTATAAAATTAAAAGGTGCCGTAAGCGGAACTGTCCACACCAGAGCTGTGAACAGCAGCCTCTATGAGTTCAAAGGCAAGAAAAAAAGCAGTTGAAGAAGCCTTAAGTGTGTTTACTTGGTATCTGTGTTTTCTCACTCATTTAAAACTTAAAACAATTAAAACTACATAACTAACTAAACTGTTAATTTGTGTCCTCGGGTTTGCTAGACCAAAGAAGAATCTGTAGAGTCTGAGCAGACACACAGTAAAGGAAGTCAGGAACGGGACAGTTGTGCCTGAGAGCAGTGAAACAGAAGAAAGACCCAAGAACCAGGAGGAAGCCCCAACCTTAATTACAGAAAAATTAAACTGCATCCCAGCAGACTTATTACTACTAATACAAGGGGCTTTTTACTGATGAGTCATTGTTCTGGTGTAAGCGTCACGATGACAAGTGGGACAGATGCATAAAGGAAGTGTCCCCACACCACGTGCATGGCCTAAAGGTGGTTCTTGCCTTCGCGACAGGTTCTCCCATTGCCTCTCCAGAGGTGTGCCGTCCCTTTGGAGAAGAGATTAGTGATCGGTCCTGACCACACGGAATGGCCCTGCAATGCAAAGGAAGAGGGTAAGGACTCCATCGATCACCTTCACCAGCATAACGGGGAAGGAGTTCTGCACTGGGCTCCGGTACCTACAGCAGCTGGGTGGCCTGGGGCAAACCACTCCCTTTACATATGCACCATGAGACAGGTTGCAAGGAATGGTCATTAAAGTCCTGTCCAGCCCTTGGAGCTTTCAAAGGCCAAAAGCAATGGAAATTAATTTTCCACTGACACCCGATTCTTACAGGACTTCATAGTAGAAATGGCATATTCCATAGACCTAAAGTGCTTAGCTCCAAATAATTTACAAGCAAAGTTATCCTTTATGGTAAAAAGGTCGATCTTACAGTTTCACTTTGTCATGCATGCAACAGCATTTATTAATCACTATGTCCCAGGTACTGAAATGTACATTGAATTTAAAGATGAGTTAAGATCAGGCCTTGTGCTCTGGGAATCCCCACCAACCACCACTGGATTGACTGATCACCAAATGTGAAGAGATGACAGGCACTGTGTGCTTTACATGCATTATTGAACTTAAGTGCTCCATGATGTCAGTACTATGTGTGTCATTCCATTTAACAGATGAGGAAACTGAGGTCTAGGCTAAGCAATTTGCTCAAGGCCACTCAGTGTAAGTTGTAAAACTGGAATTCACATAAGACACTGTCTTCACTAGAAAACCCAAGTTCTTAAGTAGTGTGTTATGCTGTCTCCTCAATGCAGCATGGGGAGGTTTAGAGAGGAAGTGTGAACACAGTGCTGTGGGGAACAGGAAAAAGTAACAACCAAATATTGCAACGTTCTCCAGTCCACATGTCAGCCTTGCTCCGGTCCCTGCTAACACGCTGTTCTGTTTTCAGCCTGTGTTGCTAAAGCAGTGTCTGCAGGCATCTTCTGCGGCTTTACAAGTTTAAAGGCAGGAGAAAACACCTAGAGCGCTTGGAGGTGGGCTCATCTCTGTGCCACCCTGTCTGAGGCCCCTGCTGGGGTGGCTTGAACAGCTTCTGTTTGACATCCTCCAGGCCAGGATACCCAAGACAGCTCCTTCACTCACACCTGGTGCCTGGGCTGGGATGGCCCCATCATGTGTGGGGGTCTCGGGGCCCAGAGCATCTCAAGAGCCCGGGTGGAGCTGTACGACTTCTTAGGACCTGGCCTTGGAAGTCCCCAACATCATTTCCACTGCATCTTACGGGTCAGTGAGTCACCGAGGCCAGCCCAGATCCACGGGGTGTGGGGCGGAGGAATAGATGCCACCTCCCAGTGGAGAATCCGATGGGTGGGCAGAGTGGGAAGGAATTGATGGGGACCATCTTGGGGAAAGGCTGCCATTATCACACATTTGTTCTCCTTCCCGGCATCAGCAACCTTTGAATTTAACAAATAGTCTGTTGGTTATGGAGAGATCAGTGTTTGACTTGCTTTAGATAACTTCTCTGTATGCACCTCCTGTTATGAATTGTGGAGAAATAGGGTGACCCAGGGAATCAGAGACACCAAGGCTCATCCTCAAGGACTTCATTTTAAAATGGCCCCCAAGAGCTCGGAACCAAAGCTGCTTTTCCTGATTTCAATTTTTTTTTAAAGATTTTATTTATTTATTTGTCAGAGACAGCCAGCGAGAGAAGGAACACAAGCAGGGGGAGTGGGAGAGGAAGAAGCAGGCTCCCAGCGGAGGAGCCCGATGTGGGACTCGATCCCAGAATGCTGGGATCACGCCCTGAGCCAAAGGCAGAGGCTTAACGACTGAGCCACCCAGGCGCCCCCCTGATTTCAATTTTTAAGAGAATTAATGTAACTGTCCTACCTGATGCCCCTACCTGATTTGTCTACAAGTTTAGCACGAGATCTCCCACATCCGCTTTCCTGAAATAGCTGAACTGGTGAAAAAGATGAATAGCTCCAGGGGAGAAGTGTGTTTACGCGCAGGGTTCATCCCTGGCTTTGCTCAGTTCCTTGCCTAGCCCCACACTAAATCTGGCTCACCTGTTGTGCCTCCCTCTGTGTTCTCCCTTTACAGCGCTTCTTATCATTGATGATTCACAGCAGTTGTTCAATCTCGGTCTCCCTGTTGGTAAATCCGAGTTAGAACGACACCATTTCCGCCTGACTCACCCGTGCGTGCCCAGAGTTTGGCATGATGCCTGACACACAAATCAATTCGGTTAATGTTTGAATTTGTGGATGGACTTAAAAATAACATTATTAAAAAACGGTTAAGAGCCAGAGTCAGCCCTTGAGAAAACCTGCTTAAATGCAGATGAACTTCCTTGCAGGGTTTATTACTGTGTGATTTACTCACTTGGAGTCAGATGCCCCTGCTTCCCCTGCTCTCTTCTCCCCATTGCCACACAGGGAGGAGAAATCCCTGCTAGGAAACCCTCTGAGGGCAGGGAGAGCAAGTGGGTGCTCTCACGGGCTTGGAGGCCCCTCCGGGGGGTGACTGTGCTCCAGACAGAGGGCAGGAGGACGCCACACTGAAGGCAGCCCCCTGAAGGGACAGAGCCCTTTGCAAATTGAAAAGCAGGAAACAAGAATACAGAAGCCACAGCGCAGCCAGCGTCCTCTGCCCAGCTCCACTTCTCCGAGAGTGGACAGTAAGTTGTGATGGGTTATAATGTAAATGCCCCAAGTGCCTTCTGCCGTTGTTTAATTGTTGTTCTATGGCTCTTATAGCTAATCATTTAAAATCTGAATCTTTTCCTGGGAAAATTAAGACTTGCAGTTACAAAAAAATCCACTAGAGGGCACCAAATGGCTACACCTGAGGGGAGGGGGCAGAGGGGAAAAAATGAGGTCTTTTCTGGGGATGGGGGAAATCTGAGGGGCCTATCCTCCCCGGCTTCCCCCAACAAAATCCTTGTAACTGCTAGAAGCGCCGCAGAATTTGAATAACCACACCGGACCAGCACTGTGCGTTGTGAAATGTTCACAGAGCTTTTTTGCTTGTGTCACTGACACAGGCAGGCGTCCCCTAAAAATATTTTAGTCACTGTGGTGGCTTCAATGGTGGCTCCCAACAAGATATTTTCATTCCTTGACCTAGGCGCCTATGAATGTGGCCTTGTTTTGGAAAAAGCTAAGGATATCCAGATGAGATCTTCTGGAATATCAGGGCAGGCCCTAAATCCCATGACAGGTGTCCTTCCGAGAGAAAGACAGGAGATTCAACACTGACAGAAAAGGGGAAGACAGGAGAGAGTCCTTGGGAAGGGACTGGAATGACACAGACACAAGCCAGCAAGTGTCCAGAGTCACCAGAAGCTACAAGAGGCCAAGGAACAATTCCCCCCTAGAGCCTTGGGGGAGCCTAGCCCTGCTGACAACTTGATTTTGGAACTCCGGGCTCCAGAACTGTCAGACGATAAATTTCTGCTGTTTTAAGCCACCATGTTTGTGGTAACTTGTTACAACAGTCCAGAGAAACAAATGCACTCACCCCACACCATGTATTCTCCATAGGGAATTCTCCACATGGCCCCAAAGGGGGAAAATTTTTTATTGTTGGGGCAGGGAGTATGTGAAAAAGTCTTAGATATCACAATTGGTTGTCACCCTCCAAGGACCCCAGCACACACACGGATACACAGTGAATGTGCGGCATTATGATTTTATCCACAGAGAGCTGGGAGGAACACGATTAGGAGAAAAAGAATCTTACCCCTATGCTGCCCACGCATCAGTGCTACTTTCACTTGTTAAGACGACATCTGAAAAAATTAAGATGTAACAAAAACAAAAAGAAAGTAAAAAAACCAGAACCAGTGAGGCATTTTAGACTCTTCCCTCTTTTCTAGCCCCATAAGCACATATAGCATGCATGTTGGGTGCACAATGTAACGCTGAAAAATCAAGCTCACTGCCCTTAAGAGAGACACACAGCCCAGAGAGGGGGCAGACCAAGGCACACTTCCAACCCCATGGGTAAGGGGGGTGATGGAGGTGGTGTGGCTCCGCGCCCCCCCTCCCCGCTGGGAGGGAGTGATGGAGGTGGGGTCCCGCCCCCTGGCTGGCAGAGGGAGATGGTAGCTGGAGGGTCTCCTGAAAGAAGGGCTGGAGTGTAGAGGACAAGTTGGAGTCAGCCAGGAAATGGGGAGGCAAGGGCTGGAGGCAGAGGAGACACCCCCATCTGAAAACAGATGCTTCCCCTGTGCTCTGTCTCACCTCCTCCACCCTCTTCACTCCTGCTTATTATTACGTTGGCTAAGATCTTCCAGTCCTACCATTTAGCGTCTCCATGACATCTCTGATCCCCTCCCCTTCGATCTCCCCTGTATATCAGACTAATCGTGCTCAAACAATTTGCAAGAGACACGCATTTCCTCCACTCAAGAACCATCCATAGCTCACCATTACAGGCTAAAGCCCTCCCCAAGCTTGCTGCCAGAACCCCAACAACCTGGCCCTTCTTACTCCACCTGTCTCCTATCTAACCGATCCAGTGTGTTCGCAGATACTGTCACCCCAGAGGTAAAAATATTATCACATCGACACTATTTCTTTGGCTTCCAGCTCCACTCTCGGTGAGAACCCTGGACCCACCTCCCTCCATTTAGTTGGACTCCAGGCAGCCTCAGGCATGGTCTTGGGATCTCCTGCTAACTCGGGTAATGTCTCCTGTCTTCTCCAGGGGGTGATATTTCTTTTATACGATGTGGGCCCCTGCCCCAAAGTGCGCGGAGATGCTCTGCATGGAGAATGTGTCCCCCATTCCAGTCAATGGCTCCAAAGGGGCTTCACCGTGTGCTCCCGCCCTGAAGAGAGACGCTCGTGAAGCAGCTCCTTCGGGGGTACGGCTGCCCCCCAGACTCTCGCAGAAGCTGGCATCAGGGACAGACTAAGGTCCAGACCCCAGGCTGTACTGAAATGTGGCCCCTCATCCATCTCTAGCCCAGCCTCCCTGCTCGGTATCTTTGTGCTTTGGCCGCTCTCGGAGAGTTCTTTCCTGTGAAGATCCCGAGACAAAACAAAACCAGCTTGGATTCTCCAACAGAGGCCCCCTGCCTCTACAGAGGGCCCTCGAGGCGTGCTGGAAGTGTCCCTTCACCCCACCCACAGGCATCTTCCCACCCTCCAGACTCACCCTGTTTATCGTCTGGGCCTCCATCTGGCAACATCAGTGCAGCCTCCTTGCCCCCCTCGTGCTGCTTCGTTTTTAAAACACCGAGGTAACAGAAGGCTGAGGCTGTCTGACAGCAGCCCCACGCGCCGTCCTGTCTACCTGCTGCTGGATGCGAGGACGTGGGAAGCAGAGACCCGCTCCCAGAGGTCCCCCTGTACGCTGCCTCCCGAAGCCGCCTTGTCCTCCGTCTTCCAGTCTTACTCCTTCCACACCCATGAGAAGCTGAGAAACAGACAGAAGCAGGCCCTTGAGGTGGGTGTGAAACCATTTCAATCTAAAATAGAACTGGAGCAAAACGGAAAATCTCATGCATGTGCCCTCAGGAAGACCAAACTTAAGGACTAAGAGACAGATTTCCCATAAGTGCCTGATTTACAGAAAAGTGATAGTTTTTGGAGTGTTCTGGGATGAGAAGTTGATCAGAGGTCGTCTCGTATCAACCCTAGGAAGTTCACCAGGGGCGTGAGCAGGAGATGACTAGGTTGGGCTGGTCCCACAAAGGGGGCTGACTTGAGCTTTGTGTGACTGGGCTAGTTTTGTCTGCTTGGGGAGCTTTCAAAGCTGGTCTCCATTATTTTTTAAATTTTAATGGACTTTAACTGATCTCTCCCCTCTTTCCATTTCCTGCCCACACACATAGCTACCCCAAACCCTCAATGGACTCACCTGCAGCTTGCTACAGTTCTCTTGTCCCGAATTCCAGTTCCTCTGTTATCCCCAAATAAACTCATCTTTTTAAGCTTACCTCAGTTTACCTCTTTGTGCACAGGATGTGTCTCTCACTACGGTTAACTCAGAATGGGCAAGGAGAATGTCTGCCATAAAAGATGATCTCATTTTTCCAGTAAGAATCTCCAGAGCCTTGAAGTGCTGTTAGCTTGCATTTCTGTTGAGTGCAGATGACCATCTCCAAGGACCGGGAGTCATGGAATTCTTTCTCTGTGGACCATTCATCGTGTCGTTTGTTCACTTTTCCAATTAGGATTATTGATCCTTATTTATTTTTTATGAGTTTTCTATATATTAAGGAAATTAGCCTCTTGCTGTAAAATGAATCGCAGTCTTTTCCCACTTTGATATTTGCTGACTATGGCTGTGGTGGTTTCGGTCATCATGCTTTTGTTTGTGGAGTCAAATATATCAATTTTTTCCTTTATGGCTTCGCGGACTTGAGTGATTATTGGAAAACTTTTTTTCTTTCTTTTTTTTTAATTTTATCTATTTATTTGACAGAGAGAGAGTGTGTGAGAGCACAAGCAGGGGGCGCGGCAGGCAGACGGAGAGGGAGAAACAGGCTCCCCACTGAACAGGGAGCCTGATTGGGGAGGGGGTGCTTGGTCCCAGGACCCGGGGATCATGACCTGAGCCTGAGCCAAAGGCAGATGCTTAACTGACTGAGCCACCGAGGCGCCCCACTTTTTTTTTTTCTTTTTAAATGTATGTTTCCAACAAACAAAGAAAGGTCTTAGAAAATATGAACACCGATTACAACTAGACCGGGACCCCTAGGCTAATCATGGACACAGATCAAAGTAATATTCTTTAAATGTTTGTTCAAGGGGTGGCTGGTGGCTCAGATGGTTAAGCATCTGCCTTCAGCTCAAGTCATGATCTCCGGGTCCTGGGATCAGGCCCCACATTGGGCTCCCTGCTCAGCGGGGAGTCTGCTTCTCCCTCTCTCTCTGCTGCTCCCTCTGCTTGTGCTCTCTCTGTCTCTCTCTCTCAAATGAATAAATAAAATCTTTTTAAATAAATAAATATTTGTTCAACTCCATTTAGAGAAGAGGGTGGAAGGTGGGGAGGGCAAAGGTGGGAGGCAGCTCAGCCTTCCCCCACCATCCTGAGCCTTCCAGCTCACCCTGAATGTGCATAATTCAAGCAGGAAACATGTTCTACGTAAAAGGGACCCCCTTCCCTGGAAAGCAGCTGGGGGCCACCAGGATTCCCAGAGCAGGTGTCGTGGGTGCATGAGGGTCCTGCCGCTCCCTCCAGACGCTGCCTGAAGCAGCCCTTCCGGCCCCAGGGTGCGCCCTCCCTGAGAGGAATTCTTGGAAACACAGTGTTCTTCACCTGGTTGCATTTCATGGGTGGGTTTTAGCATTTTGGTGACGTTTTCTTGCCCCTTGTGACTTGAGGGATCCGCCCCACTGGCCAACCCTCCCACCTGGCTCTGCTCCTGATGAAGGAAAAGAATAGACGCAGGTCAGAAGCAGGAAGCCGATTCCGCCCCAGGAAGGCTGGGCAAGGGTTGGCAATCATTCGCCAGGAGGAAAACAAGTCTGATGGACTGAGAAAGGAAACAGCGGGGTGTGGTGAGGGAAATGGCTCCCTTGTCTCTGTGTGTGCCCCAGAAAGGGGATCCAAGAGAAACAGGAGGCTCACATGTGTGTGAGCCCCACATGTCTTCAGGGGATAAATGCTCTCCTGTGTTAACCAGCCCTGAACAGGAGCAGGGCTCACAATAGTTGTTTTTTTTTTAATTGGTTTTTCCCCCCAATTTCAGCTTGTTGATGTATGATTGCCATATAAAATTCTAAGATATTTGAAGCGTACATGGTGGTGGTTTGATATTCATATTTGTTGGGAATGGGTCCCCCCCTTTCTAGTTAATTAATACATCCATCACCTCACAAATGGATCTCTCTCTCTCTCTCGTGCGTGAGAACATTTAAGTTCTACTCTCTTAGCAAATTCATTACCCCTTTCCTCAAAGAATGTCAAAGGGAGGGGTGCCTGGGTGGCACAGCGGTTGGGCCTCTGCCTTTGGCTCAGGGCGTGATCCGGCGTTCTGGGATCGAGCCCCACATCAGGCTCCTCGGCTATGAGCCTGCTTCTTCCTCTCCCACTCCCCCTGCTTGTGTTCCCTCTCTTGCTGGCTGTCTCTCTCTGTCAAATAAATAAATAAAATCTTAAAAAAAAAAAAAAAGAATGTCAAAGAGAGGTTAAGACTTATCCTAAACTCTTACTGGTGCCAAACGTGTAAGTCAGCAGGGAGGAATAAATGGACTTTGACTGAGTGACGACATTTGTGAGGACTTCTTAAAATCTAGATACTCTAAAATCAAGAGAAAACTATGTTACTATTTCAATTGGTTCTGAATAAGTCAAGAAAGAGGCAAGGTTGTCACTGGAAAGCTGTGTTCATTCGTCCATCCCAGGTCCTTGGCCTCACACGGACAGCAGAGTCGAAGGGAGGCTCCTAGGGTCCTCGTGCTCCGAGTAGGATGCGCCTGGTCCAGACGCCAGCACCTTCGAGACTAAAATCAGTCACCCTCATCTTCCTGCCGCTAGCATCCCAGCTTTGCTCCAACATCAACGTGCCCAGTTCCAGAAGATGTGCCAGGTCTACACCAGTCATGGCAATCCTGTGTCCTGCTGGCAGGAGGGACTGGACTAAGACAGTGTGAGTGTTTATCCACTTTGTTGCATTGCTGGTATCCCAAGGAACCTTTGTAGATTTGTTCTTCCCCTAATCACCCGCTTCCACCCTCATAAATTTTAATACCACACATATACTGAGTATGTGTTTAAGTACTCTGTGTGTATCTGTGCTTTATAAATAGAGGAGGATTATTCCCCCTGCCAAGAACACACTTGCATCCCTTTAGATGTGATGTGGTCCCTGTTGAGAACGTGTGGTGTAAGGGATTGCAACACTGCTGGTAATAGCAGAAGATGAGAAATCATTTAAATGTCCATCAGTAAGAACTGGTTGGTCAAATTATGCTACACCCAAGGATTATGATACTATGTAAGCACAAAAAATTAGGAGTCCTGCATATTAATATGACAAGATCTCCAAAATATATTAAATGAAAAATGCAAGGAGCAGAATGTTTACAAAATGGCTCTACTCTTGTAAAAACGGAGAGGAAGAATGCATATGTATGCATATGTGCCTCAGTTACCATGGGACAAAAATAGATGTGGTGCTAGTGACATCGGTGTGCTTGGAGGAGGAAAACCGAGTGGTGACAGGACAGAGATGGGAGATACACTTTGGACTGTATACCATGAACCATGTGATTATGTCGCCTATACAAACATTCTGAGAAAAGTAAAAAAACTGGGGCACCTGGGTGGTTGCGTTGGTTCAGCATCAGACTCCTGGTTTCAGCTCAGGTCGTGATCTCACGGATCGTGGGACAGAGCCCCATGCCAGCTGGCACTGGGCAGGGAGTCTGCCTGAGACGCTCTCCCTTTGCCCCTCCCCAGATTCGTGCTCCCATGCACATGTGGACACACCCTCCCTCCCTCTTTTTTTAAAAAGCAAAAAATCTGAATGTAACAGCATTTGCACTTTTTGGTACATCTTCTTTAAACAGTGTTAGCAAAACCAGCACTGTCCCCCTTTTACATCAGCAATCGAAGGATGTAAGGATATTCTCGGGTAGCTGGATTTAAGGATTTGCTAGAACAGTAGGGGGCTCTGTCTCCATTGTCTGTGTCTGTGACAACACAGGGGTCAGATTTTATCACCCCGGGTTTCCCATAACACCCCCCCAGCTGGAAGGAAACTCTGTGTGGAGCTCAAAAATGGAGCTTCCTGGACTTCCCATCTTCATCTCTCTGCTCAAGCACCCAGGTAACTGCCACGTGGCCAGATGTGAATCCCAGCTGTGGTTTTACCCAATGACTTTTGACTCTTGCCACAGTAACTTCTGTTCTTGTGCAAAGAGTCCCTGCCTGATTTGGTGAATATTCTGCAGCCAAAATTTTCTCTAACGTTCTTGCCTTCAGTGACTCATTTCCTAGGCACAGAATATCAGAAGCCAGTGAGGAGATCTTTATATGCTCAGTGTCTGGAAACTTCCCCCTTCTGCCATTAAGGTTGCCACCCAATTGGATGAAGCCTCATTAAGCTCTTGTCTAAATTTAGTCATCAGGTTGCTATCAACTGGCATTGAGTATGGATTCACGCATTCAGCGCTGACTCCACTCCTGATAAAACCCATGGCTTAGTCCAAAAGCCACTGCTAGGGCATTTTGTTGATGGTTAACTTGTATAAAATTATGAGCAAAACCCAAAAAACATGGAGGTTACTGACATTCTTTTCATAGGTTGTAGAATCACTATGAATATGGTAGCTTGTCCATAGTCAACAGCGGTGACATCATTGTGTTGGTATTGTTGTTATAGCACCTTGAATTTGTTAATATTCGATTTTGAAAGATTTTTTAAAAAATTTTTAGAGAGAGCACGGGTGGAGGGTGGAGGCAGAGGGAGAGAGAATCTCTAGCAGACTCCCCTCTAGGCGAGGAGCCCAGTCCAAGGCTCGATCCCATGACCCTGAGATCACGACCTGAGCTGAAATCAAGAGTGGATGCTTAACTGACTGAGCCACCCAGGTGCCCCAATATTTGATTTTTTAGTGCTTCCAAATATGGTCTCTAAAAATAACTCAGTGCTGCCACCTTAGCTTTGGTGGAAGGACCCAGATCTTTCTCTGTAGCCTGGCCAAGAGTGGGGACCCAGTCTGAGGATCTGTGGGTAGAGGTCAGGATGTGTCCCCTCCTGTTGAGGCGTTGGGGTTAGTGAGGGGCTGTGGTGGGTCAGGAGTGTGGGGCTGGTAGGGAGGGAGAGGTCATAAGGGGTAGGACCTGTAGGGTCAGCAGGGCAGCTGACCTCAGTGGGTCTCTCTTGGGTGATGGAGGACCTAATTCCCCATGTCAGCCTGCTGCAGTCATGGTTAATGACTAAAGGGGGTGCAGTGTGGCTCCAGCACCAGGAGCCTGAACTGCTAGTCTTCCAGCTTCAACAGGCCCCAGTCTGAAGCCAAATCACAAAGGGTTTCTCTTTGTCCTCACTTAACAGCTCTTGCTGGTGTCCAAGACCCTTGGGGATTACCAAATTATAGTATAACATTTTTAAAAGACAATTTTACCAATTGAGTTGTTAGTTGCCATTTTGATCTCTGGAGGAAAACGGCTAGTTGTATGTTCAACAACTAGAAGTCTCCCATTCCTTTGATGCTTATGAGAACTTGCTCAAACTTCCAAATGTTAGCAGAATTAAATGGAAATGTAATACATTGTATTTTAGATTTATTCCGGAAATAACGAAAAAGGAATGTATCATTAGGCTGGGTGGCAGGGGAGGGAGGTCTCAGAATCATACTAGAAAAAGGTGAAGCATTAGAGAGCCTAAAGGTCTGTTGAAGATGGAGTATTGCCCTGTCACTATCTATAAAGAGCCAAATCTCTAGGCCTACCCGTCAGCCAGGAGAAGCAGGGTCCTTGACTGACAGCCTCCCTGGGCTGTGTGGTTTGAGGGGGAAAGAAAAGGATTCAGAGTGGGCAAAATCAATAGATTCCATTACAAACACCATATTTATTTTATGCTCTTAACCCATTTTTCCCCCGGGCAATCAACAATATTCATTCACGTGCCCAGAATGTCCAGAGCCTTAAATTAGGGTTCAAGTCTTTCCCCCTTGAGGAGCTGACAACCTAGCTGGAGAATAGACACACTAACACACCCACTTGTAAACTTAGGAACTGAGATATGACCAAGTATGATTGTACATACTTCAAAAATTAAAAAAAGATACATCTGAAGCAGAACGTGCATCTATTCAGTTTGTGAGCATCCCTCTGACAGTCGGAGACACAGACATCTACCTCAGTGATTCCCAACTTTTCCCAGTATGAGGAATCCATTTTTTTATTTCAATGACCTTTATGTAATAGTTGTCCTACTTTTGTATACTCAGTTGGTGAACTAGGAAGGCCCACAGACGCATTTACCAGTGGCTTGCAATACCTCTGATCTCCACCAGGAGGCGTCAGCACACATGTTTTTAACCACGAGTCTCCAGAACCGCACACTGTTTAGATTGATGATGTGACTTCTCATAATTCTCTTAATTCATTGTCAGTTCTCTCTTCCCGGTAACGTAAGAATGGACTTTAAACAACTGTTGTGGAGAGATCTGTAGGATTAATAAAAAAAGCACAGACTCTGAAATCTAAAGACATGGTTCTGGTTCCTCCCCTGTGTTTGCAGCTCTGTGATCCACACGAATTATCAACCTCAAGTTGAAACAATGGGCATCATAATAACCCGTGCCCTGCCTTCTTCATAGGGCTGTTCTGAAGAGACGATGTCTTTAACCCGAAATATTATTCAGCTTAATCCTCTGCAAAGATCTCACCCCTCAATTAACAATGATGAATGTTAAGTGTCCCTTCAGGGACAAGTGCATTTCAGATGCTACACAATTGTTCCTTTCCTGTCCCCTTCAGTTATCTCCCCAGAAAAATAAAAGATCTAGATCTGCACTTTCCAATACAATAGCCCTGTGCCTCACAGGACTGCTGAGCACTTGGATTGGGGCTAGTTTGAGGTGAGGGGTGCTGTCAAGGGTAAAATTCATACCGATTTTCAAAGATTTAGCATGAAAAATGTAAAGTATTTTATTAATAATTTTCATTTGATTATATGTTAAGCTAATACTTTTGATATATCAACTTAAATAAAATATATGATTAAAATGAATGTGGCGACTGAAAAGCTTAAATGATGTCTGCGACTCACCTTGTATATTCGGTGGACGGTGCTGGTCTTGACTATGCAGGTTTTCAGCTTCTGCCCTGCTCTGAGTTTCCATGCTTCAGACATACACACTCTGAGATGGGACAAGAAGTTTCAGGGAAGCTTCTGCTCCTTGGAAACCATCCTTCAGAAACACATTCATGGGTACCTGTATAGTGCATATGTTTGTAGTATTGTGTAG
Source organism: Ailuropoda melanoleuca (assembly GCF_002007445.2). Classification (NCBI taxonomy): domain Eukaryota; kingdom Metazoa; phylum Chordata; class Mammalia; order Carnivora; family Ursidae; genus Ailuropoda; species Ailuropoda melanoleuca. Next base: position 21,342,996 of record NC_048231.1, on the reverse strand, counting down.
AGTTTGAAGAAACTACTGAAACAACCTAAATGTTCAACAATTGGGGGCTAATAATTAAACAATGGTACATCCTTGTATTGCACATGTACAACTATTAAAAAGGCAAGACATGGGGATGTACTGTATGGTGACTAACATAATATAATAAAAAGTATTATTATTAAAATAAATAAATAAAAAGGCAAGACGTTTTCCATAAGAACCACCTGAAATGTTGTACCTAAAACAAATACAATGTTATATGTCAATTATATCTCAACTTTTAAAGATTAAAAAATTAAGTAATTTCTATACCAAATCCAACTTGGGGCTCAAACTCATGACCCTGAGATCAAGAGTTCCATGCTTTTCCAGTTGAGCCAACCAGGTACCCCTAAAAATTTTAAAATAAAATAAAATAAAATAAAAACTACCCAAGACACTTATTAAAAACACAAATCCCTAAATACTTCTCAGGCCTTTCTCTGAGGAATTCTGACTTAGCCGGTCTGGGGTGAGACTGTGTGTTTAAAAAGTGTTTAAAAAGATTCTGATTCCCAGACAAGTTTGAGATACACTAAAATAACGTGTGTGTATGTGTATGTACGGAAAAGATATCCAAGATAGTGTTTGGGAAAATATTACATGGTGACTTTTGTTTATAAAACAGTAATTACGTGTGTGTAAATATACGTATTTATGCATAGCAAAAAGTTTGGATGGCTATGAGCCCCACGGAAACCTGAGGTTGCCTCTGGGAAGCATAAGGGCTGAAGAGGAGACATCCTTCCCGTTTTCTCTTGTGTATTCCAACGTGTGTTTGCTTAGACATCATTGAGAGGAAGGAGGAGAACTGTGATTTCATCAGTTCCCGTGTTGTGGAGGGACAAGGGGCGAGGCTGCCAGCGGCGCTCACAGCCCAGCCACCTT